>NW_021130449.1:0-648 GCF_004193835.3 Ostrinia furnacalis
CAAATAAATGCTTGCTTACTTACTTACTTACTTAATCACATAAATAGCAAGTACGTGAACAAAAGGACTATTTTCGCCCCAAAAGTACGAGTACAAAGGCATTTCCCCCCATTTAAGCACAATAACCGCCTACACGTGAGGGGAAGGGGGGTGGGAAGCTATTTTTGAACCTCTTTTCTGCAGGCAAACTTACCTACTTGCTACTAACACTGATTGAAAGTGAAATTATGAAAAAAAATAAAACCGACTCCAAAAAACCTACACTAAAAAGTACAAAAATAATTACTAATTACCTACTTATTTATTAGGACGAATTAATATTTATGTAGGTATACCATGATTGATACTTCTGGAGTCGGTGCCAAGATTATGAAACATGTAAAGTTTGCCTGCCTGCCTTAAAATAAAGTACTTAGTTTTGATAAAATCGGTAGAAGATGATTTAGGCACAAGTAAGTAGATATTGTGTTCGCTAAAAATTGTTCCTTTTTATACAAAAATCAAAGGAATTTCTTTCTAACATTCTAGAGTGAATGTTTGTTGATTTGGTGTTTAATTGATTAATAAAACATTGAAGGTGGGCCCAGTTGTCAAATCACTGGAAGACTCAAGTATTAAAAAAAAAGTTACTTGTTGATCAATTACTTA
>NW_021130450.1:0-1666 GCF_004193835.3 Ostrinia furnacalis
TACAAAAAAACACCGGTTATCGCCAAAGCTACGGTCAAAGTTAGGTCACGTCAGGTGGTGCAACTCAGCTAAAGAAAAAATTCATTTTGATCGCTAATGTCAGTTTGCAGCGAGTGACACAACCTCCCCGTCTAAAGGCCAGCGGCCGACTGCCGCCCGCACCCCGCGAAGGCCCCCTCAACAGCAAAACGTTCGGAATTTATCAAAAGTAAAATTTATGAATGAAAGTAATGCTCGATTAAAAAACGCAACGTGTCATTTAAAGAATAAAGAATTCCTAATCTATTCGTGCAAAAATCTTTTAAATTAACATAGCCGTTTTGGAGGAGTAGGGAATTTAAGTAAAAAATCGATGCCCCGTATTAATTTTTTTAATCCAAAACAAAGAGACCTAGCGAAAATTCAAACGTCACAAATGTAGTCCTTGAACTGTTGTATAACATATATTTTTTTCAACTATTTCTGTCCAGCAGTAAAAGAGGAGTAGGCTTTACAAAATGCCCATTTGACGCGGATTGAGGACTCTAATCGCCTTAATAACGTTTGTTTTGAAAATAATTTAAAACAATCTGCCGCCCTAATGAACGGTTACTTTGGATATAAATATCTTTGTATTTACGCTGCGATAAATACTCGGAATTTTTCTAGAAACAAAGAAATAAGGTAAGAACATTGTTTATATTAATAACGTATGAAAATAAAATAAGCATAACTCTCTAATATTAGTCTACTCATACCTGAACATGAACTCAAATTATTTTTTTTAATTTTCATACATTGTTTGGCCTTCTCTTCGACACACTGGCTAGATGGATCAGAAAACTCTTCGTTTGTTTCTGGTAAATTATAAACGGTCGTGTTTTTACAGAGGAGACTTATATAATATTTATCACTACTTAAGCTCGTGTAGCGATTCGATTCAGTGGCAGTGGGCGGGGCACATAGCTCGTAGAACTGATGGCCGCTGGGGCAGGAAAGTTCTTGAGTGGCGACCACAAGCCGGAAGACGCAGCGTGGGCAGTCCTCTTACTAGGTGGACCGACGATCTGGTAAAGGTCGCGGGAGGTGCCTGGATGCGGGCGGCGCAGGATCGGTCTTCGTGGAAATCTTTGGGAGGCCTTTGTCCAGCAGTGGACGTCTTTCGGCTGAAATGCACGAACGAACGAAGATCGTGTAAGTAACTTTTTTTCTAATTAGAAGCTGAGTGTGTCTCATTTGAAAATGTAACTCATATGAATGAAGCTTGGGGAATATGAATCATACACAATACCAATAAGACTCTTATAGGAAAAAGTCTCAGTGACATCTACATGTACTTATACCTTTAGGTTGTTTACAAAAATAAGTAGCTATACTGCTTGCCATTAGGTACGTTGTGGTTGTCGCGCAAATAAATAACTTCAACTCAATTGTTTTGAAAACAATAAGTCTGGATATTGCCATAATTGCGAAGTAAACAAGCCGATAATGTTGTCTACGCCAGTTTACAAGAAAATGGCTTGGAGGTGGAGTCAACTGGATTTATATTTCTAAGGGTGCGTTAACTGAGATTTGCTTAATGAGTTGTACCTGGTTATTGTCATCTTATTTTCATTTATTTTAATGTTTTATTTAATAGGACATGTATTGAAACCATCTTTACAACATTTGTTGGCATGATCTACTT
>NW_021130451.1:0-146728 GCF_004193835.3 Ostrinia furnacalis
GAAATCCCCCAGGAAAATCAGTCCATTTAAAAAGATTTAGCACAAGTCAAATACTCCCATACCTTATTTGATTCGATTTGGATTTTGGATAAGTAAAAGTAAACAAAGTGGTCAAGAATTAATTTTACTTCATTTACTGTAACTTACCTACTTATTAAAATAAACTGAATAATCAGGACCGTTCATTTTGGACGTCATTCGGCTGAAATGAATGAACGAACGAATCATTAAACTTGATAACTATGATTAAGGAAAATGAGACATTGTAGGTAATCATCTAAATTTTATCATCGTAAATCACGATATTGTGTACTAAAAATACCTTAACTAATAATAAGACACCATTGAAAAAAAAACCTTAGGCATTAAAGAAATGTGTCCAACGCTTGTTTAATCTTTGAAGGACAACGAAAGGTCTTTTGTTGTCGGGACAATGGGACCGGCACGTGTAGTGCGAGTGAGACGCAAGACGTATCGCACGGCGGCTTTCACTTGCAAGAAAGAGTCGGAAGATCATCGCGGCGCAGGAGTAAGGATGTGTAAGGAGGTGACATTGAAGGCTAAAAATCGATTAAGATTTTTCACGTGTTCAATAATAAATCGTTGAAGGATTTTTTTTTTACAAATAATAAATTTAGGTGCCATTAATTCATTTCCAATCATTAATGGAGATGACAAGTGGTTGGGGTTATGTTTTCATTTCATGATTGACTAATGAAGGTCGAGTCGTCTGGGGTCAAAGTGTCGTAATTACAGTGCCGTAATTACAATCCAGTTGGTCAGTACAGTAGTCTTGCCGATTGTCTATCAATAGCCTATCGAAAGGCCACCCAATCACTCATACTATCGTTAATAAAATATCATATTTTCTAAGAAAAATAACAGCGTTTATCGCAAATTTAAATTTAGCTAAAACATTTCCAAAAGCATGGCAGATTACGGTTTTCTTAATTTACCAAATTGCAACGGGGCGTCTTAGCTAGCTCAGTCTGACACCCCGCTGTTTAGTACTAAGTCCCAGTTCGCCTTCTGCGATGAGGGATGTGTACCTATCCAGGATGCCTACAGGGATATTTGACCAAGGAAACGCACAATCAATAACACAATGGCACTTTGTAATTCAGGTTCCACAATAGTTTACTTATTCTAGTTTCACTGACTCTAAATTGCTATTATTTAAATAACGAGCAAGTTATTCCACAATTGCAAGTCTACTATGACAAGAGGAGTAGTGACGTGCCCGGTTCACGTCCCGAAACTAGTTTTCGTATCCGCGAGAGGGGCGGCGCCCTGTGCGAGGTTTATCGAGTGTTAGTCTGGATACTTATAACTAGGGGGGTAGGATGTGGTGTTTTTTTTTTCAATGTCTTCTATCAATGCAATGGTATCGTTAAACTAATTTAGACCCATCGATAGTATGAGCGATTTCAGGTAGGTAGGATCTATCAATTAATCGATAATTGATTTTAAGACATTCCTATTGATTACTCAGATGGTTTTCAAACAATTTGATATTTTAATCGATTTTTTGAAATATCAATATCGATTACCGATTTTATGGAAAAAATAATGACTCCGCACTAGTTGCACCGCGCATGCGCCATCGCGCCATGCGGCCATGTTTATTTGTTTACATTATTTTTTCAGTAAATAATTTGCGTTCGTTGCGATGTTTTGTTGTTGACGTTCTGGATAATTAGATATTCAAATAACTAAGTAATACAGTGAAATTATGGTGATGTGTGTTGAGTGGTGTTGGTGCAATAGGACTTTGTTTGTGTCTTCTTTAGTGTGATGAACGATTTATGTCCGGGAGACCTTTCGTTCCACGATGCCTTGTATCTTAATGTTTTCGCGGGTGGGTGAATCGACACCACCATACCACCGAAGGGAGACCCGGAGATCCCGTTCTTGAAAATAGGATTTCACTACAAGAACCTACCCGGCCACTTGAAAGCGTGGGAAGGTGAATAAGTGAGTGGATGGATGTGATAGATGTGTTGCGATTCGTTTTGTGAATTAGAGTGAAGTGTTACCCCCTGAATACCTTGGATTGCTTGCAGAGTCAATAAAAAGAGGTAAGTGAAGAATTGGTTCAAAAGTAATAATAAAAGTGCCGACTCGCGTCAAAATTTGTGAATGAAATACCGCTTGACCACGTTTGACCTAGGAGGGAGTTGGGCGATCGTAGGGCTGTCCAAAAATTAAAATAATAATAATTTATTTAGTTTTGTATGGGAAAATATTTTTTATTAAATATTACGATATCCACTTTCTGACACCACTATAGTATTTATATGAGTATGTTAACATGGGCTAGTCTCGGCTCATATACCCATTTACCTAACACCCTGTATAGATAGATAGATTTGGTTAGGCCTTACCTTAGTTCTTACTAGCCATATAACAGTAGACTTCTGCCTACTAATGCCACAATCCTTTCCAGGTTTCGGCGACATGGTGGCTCTCCAGCGAGACAACGCGCTCAACCGCAAGCCGTCGTACGTGATGTTCGCGCTCATCTTCATCCTGTTCGGGCTGGCCATCGTGGCCGCCTGCCTCAACCTGCTCGTGCTGCGCTTCGTCACCATGAACACCGAGGACGAGAAGCGCGACCAGCAGGCGCAGGAGCAGGTGAGAGGACACTGACATAGGAGCATCATTAGCTCCTTAAAAGACTAAAGACTCCAACTGGAAGACTGATCCATTGCCACAGGAACAAAGAGGCTGATGTATTCCAACGGGAACCGGTCAGTAGAGACTTCTCATCATCAGGTCATTTAGTCTCTATTGCAGAGAAACGAAATCAGCGAGTCCAGGAACAGGTTATTAGAGACTTATTATTCCCATAAGAACTGGTCTAGAGACTTATCATTGCCACAGCTATATTCCTCTATGGTAGAGGAAGAAGCTCGCTTCTAGATTCCTCGAGAGTTCTGTGCGAAACTTCTAGATTCCTCTGTGATTAAGCAAGATAGTTCCAGGCGAAGCATACTTCTGCCTTCATTGAACCGGCACTTTCCATCAAGAGTATCTCGAAGTGGGCTTCCTCTTTATTGGAGCAGGCCTCTGTCTCTTACCATCCCTGGTACCTTTAGTCCCCCATCATCATCACACTATAGTACCTCTTCAAGACACCACGCCTCAAGCAAGCCGTCGTACGTGATGTTCGCGCTCATCTTCATCCTGTTCGGGCTGGCCATCGTGGCCGCCTGCCTCAACCTGCTCGTGCTGCGCTTCGTCACCATGAACACCGAGGACGAGAAGCGCGACCAGCAGGCGCAGGAGCAGGTGAGGACTAGGACTCCACAGGAATATGGGGGCTAATGCATATCTAAGAGGAATAGGTCAGGACAGACTTCGTATTGCCACAGCTACATCATCAAGTCATTTAGTCTCCAAGGTAGACAAGCGGCACAGGAGCCGGTGAGGACATTGCTACAGGGATAAGAAGACTCATGTATACCAACAGGAAACAGCCAGTAGGGACTTCACATTGACACAGCAGCAGCAGTCATTTAGTATCTGCTGCTGAGAAACGGGCCCAGGAACAAGTAAGAGACTTACCATTCACAAAAGCAGGTCAGTAGAGACCTCTCATCCCCACAGGAACAGATCTAGACGTTTTATTGCCACAGCTGGATTCCTCTGTGCTGGAGGAAGACAGTTCCGGATGAAGCTCGCTTTTGCCTTCAGCATAATAGTCTCTTTCCATCAAGTGAGATACAGCCAAGAGCATCTCAACGTAGGCTTCCTCCTTCTTGCAGAGTAGACTGGCACACTTCCCATTATCCTACCGCATGCCGTCACAACTGAGTGTAACCCTGAAGGGGCTACACAGATCTCTCGAGGCATCTTGAGGTGGTCTTTCCCTCTTTTAGAGCATGCCTCCGTCTCTTATCGCCCTTGGTTCCTTGCTTCCTCCCTATTGGAGCAAGCCTCTATCTTCTACCGTCCTTGGTTCCTTTGGTCCCTCACTGCAAGGACCACGCCTCAAGCAAGCCGTCGTACGTGATGTTCGCGCTCATCTTCATCCTGTTCGGGATGGCCATCGTGGCCGCCTGCCTCAACCTGCTCGTGCTGCGCTTCGTCACCATGAACACCGAGGACGAGAAGCGCGACCAGCAGGCGCAGGAGCAGGTGAGGACATTGCTACAGGAATAAGGAGACTCATGCAAATCCATATTAACAGAGAGACTAATATGGATTAGCCTGGATATGGGTCCACAGTCATTTAACCGTGTCTCCGCATGGGTCCACCTCCACTGCAGAAAAGCGGTACTAGCGGGTCCAAGAACATGCGTGAGTCAGGGTTATCATATCCATAGGAACAGGTCTAGAGACGTATGATTGCCACATCTAGATTCCTCTGTAGTGGAGGAAGACAGTTCAGGGTGAAGCTTGCTTCTAGTTTTCTCTATGGCTGAGAAAGAGAGTTGAAGATGAAACTTGCTTCTAGAAGTGACGAAGGAACTCCGATGAACACCGAGGACGAGAAGCGCGACCAGCAGGCCCAGGAGCAGGTGAGCTGGTGTTCCCACAGGAACAGAGGGCTGGCATATCTACAGGAACAGGGGAACACATGAACACATCCATTTCAACAGGAACTGGTCAGTAGAGACCTCATTCCTACAGGAACAGGTTTAGACACTAATCATTGACACATGTAGATTCCCCTGAGGCTGGGGAAGACAGTTCTGGCTAAACCTCGCTTCTAGAATCCTCAATAGTCCTCTTGGCTTCAGCATGATAGTATCTTTCCATTAGGTGAGATGCAACCATTAGTATCTCGTGGTGGGAATCGTCCCTTTTATAGAGGAGACTGGCACACTTCACACTATCTTATCGCATGTCGTTACGACTGTTGGGCTTCCTTTCTGTCAAAGCAAAGCTGTCTCTTATCGCCCTTGGTTCCTTGCTTCCCCCATGGATAATATGTTAGCCCTCCAGTACAGTTGCTCCTGAAAATGGTACTATCCGGCTTACGTACCTTATTTCGTCCAAGTCTAAGCGCAGGAGACCTTGCCTTAAAAAAATATTTGCCCTCTCTTCCCTGGGACCTTTCCCCTTGAGTCAGATTGCCTTTCCCTGGCTCTAAGTTAACATAAATAAAATGCTAATAAATGCAATATTATCCACAGGCGCAGCAAGTAGCAGTGCGGTTGGAAGGTGACGTCATCACGGCGGACGGCGCGGTGTTACGCGGTGTATCACGCGGCACAAGGCTGCCTGCCGACAACCGCCAGCGGCCACAAGGTAGTTAAACAAACACTTTCTGAATAAGAAAAGATGGAAGAATAATATTAAGCAGAAATTGTGAGCCAGTGCATTAGTGTGCAAGTTCTTCAATTTCTCAGCTCCTCGGTTTTTTAATCGCCGCGCATATTCGCGATACGGCCATGCACCCTTGTTATTAAATTACCTAGTCAGTCATTCATCCCTCATATAAGTATGTTTTTTTTACTAAATGAATATGCAGTTTTACAAAATATTTTCATTAGGGTTCAGGGTGTGCGAGTCTCGTAGATAACCAGAAATACACTTGACCTCTATAGTACTAACCCTCATAAGCCGTCATATAATGAGGTCAACATTTTGATCATCATGATTGATTTGACCACTTTTTCCCAACGAGTCACACCCCTACTCATTAACCTGTATTTTCTGTAAGCTTTAGATTACTTCATTATTTAGATTTTTTATGTATTTTGTACATTGTTTCTTTATAACTTGTCATGCATAAAAAAAATTGAATGTTTGTGATCAGTACCAGTGTGACTCGTTGGGAAAAACATTCCCAACGAGTAACATGTGTTCGGTTAGCGAAAGTGCCCGGAAAGCTGTAGTCCGCGAGGAATGGCATCGTATTGAGAGGAACCTCACTCATCGTTGTTTACAATGATGACAACGACCACTCTGACAAGAGTATACCGACTGAGAAGAAGAAGAACAGGGTTACTGGTTTGGGTGTGACTCAGCGTTGCGAAACGTCCCGATTTTGGCGGGACGTCCCGATTTTTAAATCAAATTTAAATGTCCCGCGCGGGACAGGCTCGGTCCCGCTTTTCGGAGAGAGACACTCACTTCACCAGACTATTGTTTGAAACGCTATATTATTCCAAAGAATTAAACTTTTTTAATTTTTTTATTCTAAAGACGAATTTAACGCTATAGTAAATCTGATTTAAAATATTACTTTTTTGTTAAAATACATTTTCTATGGCTACTTTTGCTATCTATTGTCACGTAAACGTAATTTTAAGTCAAATAAAAAGATAAATATTTGAAAACCTTTGATTATATACGTTTTTTTACTATGTCCCGCTTCTGACGGAAGAATCCCGCTATTTTCACTCAAAAAGTACCAAAGTCCCGACTTGGCGAAAAAAAGCGAATTTGACGAAGTACATATTTAACAAATATTGAATTGTTGCAGGCGACGCGTCGGTGATGCCGCTGTACGTGGACGAGGAGTACGCGCCCAGCGTGTGCAGCTGCTCCTGCGGCTGCTGGGGCGCCAACAAGTGAGTGCCCACTGCCCACCGCTGGGCAACAATACTCGGTGCCCACCGCTGGGCCACCAGCAAACACTGAAGCCTTGACACTTGTCCGCACTAGTCGAGTCAATAGGGCCCTCGCCCACGGCGACTTTTTGTAGCGATGCAGTCGCGCTGTTGTAGCGCTAGTAACGCGTCGGCATCACTTCTGTGTACCTACCATGAGCTTACGTTATGTGTGCTCGCTAGCGAGTACTTCAAAAATCTCTATGAAGATTTTGTTTCTTGAAAGTAGCCGCTAATGGCGCTGCAAAATATATCATACAATTAATGTCATTTTTTTAACGCAGTCGCTAGCGAGCACACCTAACGAGAACTCATGGTAAACACACTGTAGTGCGTCGCAAATGCGACTAACGCGCGTTAGTAGCGATGCTGTCGAAAAGTCGCCGTGGGCCTTAGTAGAGTAACTCGCCTTTATAGGTAAAGCGGTTAACTCAGGCAGTGGAATAGGAGTGTGATTTTATATATAACGTCAAACGACTTCAGATCTTCAGATTTATATGCTCTATCACGACATAATATGTTAGGCCTCAACCTCGAGTTTAGCGGGCAGCGGCGCGGGAGCGGGGCGGGCAACGCAGACCCGTTCTCGAAACAAGCGGGCAGCTCGCGCGGCGCTTCAGCGGCGAAGTGTTGTGTTCGGGGTTTTGTTGTCGAGATATTTGTTTTTATTCGCAAACGAAATGTCTGAACAACGGCGACAATTTTATTTCGATTCGAATTTATTCCTAACGCTCGATTTATTGTGGGCAAAAGAAGGAGTGCGCTGCCCGCTCGTTGCCTGCTCCCGCGCCGCTGTTTTCGAGAACTGGTCTATTTGATTTTACGCATAAGATCCTGCCGCTGCCGCCGCCGCCCCGCTGCCCGCTAAATTCGAGGCTGAGGCCTAAATGTGACCCCTCCCGTGCCGCTCCCTCAGGCACAGACTGAGTTAAACGCTAGACATGTAAACTACTCGCTAATGACCAAAAAACTGTTCGCACTTTGGTCGAGTATTTACAAAGTGGTTTTGATATGAACTCGACTATACCGCCCGGTTCGGACTCATTTAGCGTAAGCGAGTGAGCAGGGATGCGTTACTCGTTGTATTAGTTCGACTAAACGATTTAGTAACCTACTCAACTATATTGGTTTTCGGACACGTTTAGCTATTAAAGTACTAAATTACTCGACTAATGCGCACAAGGCTCACCCCGTCTTTTGGTGGTCAGTGGCCCGTCGGCGGTATTCGATGCTCGTAACACTGACCACTGTAAAAATCCAGAACTAACAATCGAATGTAAAGAAAATGTAGATAAAACCTATTAACAGTTGTAAATAGAGACTAGAAATCATTTAGTTTTAGATGTTGACCTATGTATGCAAAACAACAAAAGGGACTGATTTATCAAGTTTAGTGTTTGTTATTATGGTAAGGTTTTTATTGTAGTGCCCTGTGTGAGCCCCTATAATATAGTTGGGTCGTTCTACTTTTAAGGTCCTAACCATGAAAAAAAATAAAGAAAGCTATTTAGTACATTTCATACGACTGAAATGTAGGAAAATTACCATAGATTCGGTATCTGTAGACCAGCAGCTCAGTTTTTTATCAAAACTTATATTTTTTTGCGTTTTACTAGACTAAGATGGAAAAAAATGTATCCTTCGTCACGAAATTCAGTTGTTTAAAACTCGATAAATTAAAAGAAATTTCAATAGATATTTGCATTTATTATTACAAAATCTCAGCTTAAATCAGTCTTGGACAATTGGTAGTTAATCGTTATTTAATCAGGTAACAATTCCATAAAAATCAACAGTTTGTCCCTTTCGTCACATTTACACCTTTAAAACTTAACAAAAATCAATTATTTTTCTCTTTTATAAAGTTATATTGAAAAAGTAGTACCTATAACACACTAAAAACCGACATAAAATGAGTTACAAAAAAAATAACACTCTCATTTTTGTTGTTTAAGAGATAATATTTATTAGGGGACGAGATCAAACTCTTCGTTACGAAGGAGACGTAAATGTGATGAAGTAGACATCTAACAATTAATAATCAATCTAACTTGAAAACTAATGAGTGTCTCAGCCATTTTTCATTAAGCACAGGCATATCTTTGCTTATTACTAAAATAGATAATGAAAAATATGAGGAAAATCAGCAAAAACCTACACAAATAGGAACTGAAACTAAGAGTATTAAGGAAAAAAAAACATTTCAAAAGCTGCTTCAACTGGTTACTAAACGAATACAAAATTCGTATACCTTTTTCTGAGGTGTTTTTAGTATTCTTAACATATTATCTAACTGCACAAAGGACACATCGTTTAGATGTAGGATCACCTGTTACGAAGGATACGTGTGACGAAGTATACAATTTTCCAAAAAGATCAATAATAATCGTAAATAACGATAATTTGGATCGAAAACTATACTTTATCTTAAAGATTACATAAAAACAAATCATGTTTACAGTAAAACAATTTAAAATTCGTTAAATAAATACCAAAAACCGCTGTGACTAAGGATACGCCCAATAAACACACGCCGCCCGTTTTCGTGCTTGATGTAAAAGAAGTGACAAGCTGGCTATGTTAAACACTTGATTTGAGTTTCGTTCTATACTCTATGGTCTATGGCCTTTCGTTTTACTAAAAAACGTGATCTACTCACGTATTTTTTAAGAACTTATTTTAATATTTGACTGTTCGTGACGATGGATACTCCAATTTTCGGGACAATCTTTCGTCACACCAAAAAAATATATTTTTACAGATAAATAAAATTAAACTTTGTAGTTACCATGTTTAACAATGTATATCTCTTTTTATTTAAAAATAATTGTGTGGCTTCAACAAATTATTTCTAAAAAACGTAATAGTTCTAAGCAACACCTAATGGGGACATGCCGTTTTAGCTTTGTTATAAAAGTTTGAAGTCATTTTTTTAACACAGTTAAATTGTAATTGAAACTTAGTGTAACTAGATAATCTAAACAGGTGTTATTAACTTTATTTAAATAAAATAAATGATAGTTTCTTCATTTTGTATTAAGTATTAACCTTCGTTATTGTGGGGACAACCTTATTTTTGTGATGGACTCTAAAAGTAGAACCACCCATATATCCGGAATGAATGAGCAGATGATATACTTTTACTTTAATAGTTTCTTATATGAATAAGAAGTATAATTATTTTTATGGCAACTAAATCACTGAATGAGATTTGATTCTGGCAATAAAAAATAAATTGCGCAATAAAAACGGTACTTGGTACTGTTTTTCTCTTGGATTCGGTGAAGTTAATTTTACCGTTTCAAGATGCCATTCTGTGTGTGCCACTATTCAGTACTTACTACAGTTTAGTAATGTAAAGATTTTTAAAACAATTTATTGAGTATTACTCACCGTTCGTCATACGCCTCTTGATCTCTATCATGAAAATTGATATGAGCAAAGACGCCGCTTGTTCTTCATGAAAAGTGATTAAACCAAAGCTCAGATATCTATTGTACATTCTTTATATTATATCGTCTGCTCACCCCAACCTTCGTAGCCTCCAAACCCCCCTTCATTTCAGATCCAACGCCCCCTACCGGGACCCGCTGTCACCAGTGCCTCCTACCAACATAAAGCACATAAAATCCAAAGCGTACCGGGAACTTGGCAGCATTCCCCGGTACATAGAAAAGTCGTCCTCCAAAGATCGCTCCCAATCCTTAAGACTGAACTCTGCGTCGGGATACCTGTATATGAACGCGAGGAACGACTTCCAGTTCGATCCTGAAGATTTTAGGGAGATGGTCGCTAAGAGACGGGAACAGCTGCGGAAGGGCATGATGATGTATGATATCAGGTATGTGTATGTATTTGCAAACAACACTTTATGCTTTGTGTATAAGCACTATTCGTTACTTTGCCCATTTTCTTCTAACTTTGTTTAAATGTATCACACAAAAAATCTCGTATGTCAGAGAAATATCCATCACAAACCAATTTACGTTAATTCTTTTGTTGTTAATTCGTTCGTTCTTTTTGTTGATCTCATGCTAAAGCTGCTGTGACACAAGAAAAATTTAAAAAGCTAGCTTAGCATTCGCTATGTATAATATTTACCACACAATTTTGTATTAAATTTTTACTTTTCTAATTTCATGCTTCCGCTGTTGTTTGTAGATACGAATATGATTATTAATGTGATGTTTATGTATATTAACGTAGTAAGCGTTTGGGACACACAGATGCACAATAATATAGAATAAGCATTAGTAGTTTGTGAACACCATTAGAACCATAATCCTTAAGCCCATTTCATTAGACTAGTCACCAATTAGTTACCTTAACATTAGGTCCAAAGAAATTGAAATTTAATACACATTGATGACTACTGACTACGTTTACTATTATAAAATATCTTATCCTTTGCTAAATCAAAAGACGACTGTGTGTCAATAAAGTGTACATAGTATCTGCTACAGTCACATCTCTTTGTATTGTTTTGCACGCGCGATCGACGCGCGTTTTGAGCACCGCTATGTGACGCAGACGCAGATGGGATTCACGCGATCGCTCGGTGCAATCTCTCAAGTTTTAGCATACAGCTAGGAGTTCTATAACTTATTTGAGATGCGCCATGAAAATATCCACGCCCCCATCCTCCAGATTATTGGTCGTATCGAGCAGTCTAAAAAGTATTCTTTCAGAGGTCGCAGGTTTTTTAATACCTACATGGATGGCCCGCGCCCCCCTTTAAAGGTCTTAGCGCCTCCCTTGGAACCTTTGGGAACTAGCATACAGCCTAAATGGGCTATAAAATGTCTTCATTATCCAGGTACAACAACAACGAGCAACTACTCGGATACCGCGCGTCGGCGCCGCGCGAGTCGCCGCCGTCGTCGCTGTGGTCGCGCGCCGCGCGCAGCCGCGACCCGCTCGTCGACGACTACGACTCCGAGAAGTCGTCCTACGCCAGGAAGAAGCTGCTCAAGAATATAGCTAGGTACGTGCTATTATAGAGACAAGGTAGCACCAGTTTCAGCTTCGCCCATCCCCGCAGAAAAGGAAGGAACTACTCCAGAACATTGCAACTGCTCCAAAACGTAGCAAAAGTTGCTAGAAAATATACCAGGAACTGCTCCAAAACACAACAAAAACTGCTCCAAAACACAGCAGAAACTGCTCCAAAACACAACAGAAACTACTCCAAAACAGCACAAACTGCTCCAAAACAGCAGAAACTGCTCCAAAACACAGCAGAAACTGCTCCAAAACAGCAGAAACTGCTTCAAAACAAAGCAGAAACTGCTCCAGATATAGCAGGAACTGTTCCAAAACATACCAGGAACTCCTCCAAAATATGGCCAAGAAGTGCTCCAAAACATATCAGGAACTGCTCCAGAATATAGCTAGGCAGCTGGTGTCGATTTCAGATACTAAAGGTCACACCAGTTGCAGCTTCTCCTTGCCTCTAGAAAAGTGAGGAACTACTCCAGAGCATAGCAAGGTAGGGTAATGCCCCATTCAGGTACCTACATTCGACAGCACACCAGCCATTTTCGTTGCAAAATCGCCCCTATTCCACCTACATAAGACACCTCAACAACGAGCAACTACTCGGATACCGCGCGTCGGCGCCGCGCGAGTCGCCGCCGTCGTCGCTGTGGTCGCGCGCCGCGCGCAGCCGCGACCCGCTCGTCGACGACTACGACTCCGAGAAGTCGTCCTACGCCAGGAAGAAGCTGCTCAAGAATATAGCTAGGTACATAGAATTAAGCTTGCGCCATTTTCAGCTTCTGATATTGCCTCAGAGAAGAGAGAAAATGCTCCAGAACAAAGCAGGAACTGCTGCTCCAAATCAAAGCAGGAACTGCTGCTCCAAATCAAAGCAGGAACTGCTCCAAAACAGCAGAAACTGCTCCAAAACAGCAGAAACTGCTCCAAAATATAGCTGCTTCAAACCATAATAGGAACTGCTCCAAAATAGCAGGAACTGCTCCAAAATATAACAGGAACTGCTCCAAAATGTAGCTAGGAAGGTGCTGACATCAGAAGTTTAATGTTACATCAGCTTCAAACTTGGATACTCAGAGGAGGAAGAAGGTGACTTCATCAGATATTTGCAGCGTCTCCTTTGCCCTTAGAGACACACTAGTTGCAGCTTCTCCTTGCCTCTAGAAAAGTGAGGAACTACTCCAGAGCATACCTAAGTAAGTTGTTCCCCCATTCAGGTACATTCGACAGCACATCAGCCATTTTCGTTGCAAAATCGCCCCTATTCCACGTACATAAGACGCCTCAAACAACTAGCTCCTGCACGGTTCCGCGCGAGTCGCCGCCGTCGTCGCTGTGGCCGCGCGCCGCGCGCAGCCGCGACCCGCTCGTCGACGACTACGACTCCGAGAAGTCGTCCTACGCCAGGAAGAAGCTGCTCAAGAATATAGCTAGGTAGGTGTCGATAATGTAGTGCCAGTTTCAGCCTCCCCTATCCCCGCAGAAAAGGAAGGAACTGCCTGCTCCAGAACGTTGCACGAACTGCTCCAAATCAAAACAGGAACTGCTCCAAAACAGAGCAGAAACTGCTCCAAAATATAGCTGCTTCAAACCATGATAGGAACTGCTCCAAAACAGCAGGAACTGCTCTAAAACATAACAGGAACTGCTGCAGAATATAGCAGGCACTGCTCCAAAACATACCAGGAACTGCTCCAAAATATAGCTGCTTCAAACCATGATAGGAACTGCTCCAAAACAGCAGAAACTGCTCCAAAATATAGCTGCTTCAAACCATGATAGGAACTGCTCCAAAACAGCAGGAACTGCTCTAAAACATAACAGGAACTGCTGCAGAATATAGCAGGCACTGCTCCAAAACAGAGCAGAAACTGCTCCAAAATATAGCTGCTTCAAACCATGATAGGAACTGCTCCAAAACAGCAGAAACTGCTCCAAAATATAGCTGCTTCGAACCATGATAGGAACTGCTCCAAAACATCAGGAACTGCTCTAAAACATAACAGGAACTGCTGCAGAATATAGCAGGCACTGCTCCAAAATATAGCCAAGAAGTGCTCCAAAACATATCAACCACTGCTCCAGAATATAACTAGGAAAATGCCGATTTCAGATACTAAAGGTCTCACCAGTTGCAGCTTCTCCTTGCCTCTAAAGAAGTGAGGAACTCCTCTAGAACACAGCAAGGTAGGTTAATGCCCCATTCAGGAACATTCGACAGCATACCAGCCATTTTCGTTGCAAAATCGCCCCTATTCCACCTACATAAGACACCTCAACAACGAGCAACTACTCGGGTACCGCGCGTCGGCGCCGCGCGAGTCGCCGCCGTCGTCGCTGTGGTCGCGCGCCGCGCGCAGCCGCGACCCGCTCGTCGACGACTACGACTCCGAGAAGTCGTCCTACGCCAGGAAGAAGCTGCTCAAGAATATAGCTAGGTAGGTACTGATATTGATAGCGTCATTTTCAGCTTCTGACATACCCTCAGAGAAGAGAGAATCTGCTTTAAAACAAAGCTAGGAAGGTGCCCATATAGATTCAAGCTAGTGACGGCGGGGAAACGTCTCCAGTCTCTTCAAAAAAGAATGAAACTGCTGCAGAACATAGCCAGGTCAGTGTCCATATCATTGAGTCAAGATAGCACCAGTGTCAGCTGCTCTTATCTACTCTAGAGAAGTAAGGCACCACTACTTAAGATCGGGGGGGATCTAAAAGAGAAAGAAAATGCTCCATAACATACTTAGAAACTTAGCGTCACGCCAGTTACAGCTTATAATCCAATCCCCTTAGAGAAGGAAGAAACTCCTCCAAAACGAAACTAGATAGGTGACCTCATCAGACACTTAAGGTCACACCGCACCAGTAGCAGCTTCTACTGTTCCCTCAGAGAATTGAGGAAGTACTCCAGAACATACCATGGTAAGTTAATGCCCCATTCAGGTACATTCAACGGCACATCAGCCATTTTCGTTGCAAAATCGCACCTATTCCACCTACATAAGACGCCTCAACAACAACGAGCAACTACTCGGGTACCGCGCGTCGGCGCCGCGCGAGTCGCCGCCGTCGTCGCTGTGTCGCTGTACGACTCCGAGAAGTCGTCCTACGCCAGGAAGAAGCTGCTCAAGAATATAGCTAGGTAGGTGATAATATCTTAAATTGAAGCTAGCGCCATTTTCAGCTTCTGATGTTGCCTCAGAGAAGAGAGAAAATGCTCCAGAACAAAGCAGGAACTGCTGCTCCAAATCAAAGCAGGAACTGCTCCAAAACAGAGCAGAAACTGCTCCAAAACAGAGCAGAAACTGCTCCAAAATATAGCTGCTTCAAACCATAATAGGAACTGCTCCAAAACAGCAGAAACTGCTCCAAAACAGCAGGAACTGCTCCAAAACATAACAGGAACTGCTCCAAAACATAACAGGAACTGCTCCAAAACGTAGCTAGAAAGATGCTAACGTCAAAAGTTCAAGGTTACACCAGCTTCAAAATTCCCTATCCTCTCAGAGGAGGAAGAAACTGCTGCAAACATAACTAGGAAGGTGACCTCATCAGCAATTTTGCAGCGTCTCCTTTCCCCTTAGAGACACACTAGTTGCAGCTTCTCCTTGCCTCTAGAAAAGTGAGGAACTACTCCAGATATAGCAAGCCAAGGTAGGTTGATAGTCCATTTAGGTACAATCACAGCACATCCACCACTTGTTGCAACATCGCCCCAACTCCAACTACATAGGCCGAAATCTGTGTTTGACTCTGTAACCATAATTAATGGACGCATGGAATATGAGCACTGATGCTTCAAGAAATTGATACATACATCAGTGCATTCTCATTATGTTTTCTTCAAAATATTGTCAACCTTCTAACCACCCCATTCCTATTCCAGGAACACAGCCAACAAACGCGTAGAAAACTACTTCTACGACGACGCAGTATTGCATTTCGACGACGAATACGCGTTCGACGGATCCATGTTGTTCGCGAAACGGAGAAAATCTCCGGAACACCGATGGGAGGACTACAACTGCCAGTTGCCAAAGAACCCTCACGCCGACACCGAGTCGAATGACGGTAGTTATGGATATTATTTGCCTGATGAAGAGGAGCAGGATCAGTACTTCGTGAATGATACCCTGACGTTCACTATGCCTTCCACTCGCGCGAGCGTTTAGTATAGGGGTGGATATTTTAAAAGTTTTCGGGGCCAAATCTAGCCGACGAATGGGACAGTATTTAGTTCGTATTTCTGTGTGCTTACCGTGAGTTTACATTAGGCGTGCTCCTAAGTGATTGTACAGCGCCCCTAACGGTTACTCTCAAAGACTAAAATCGTCATAATTTTTTTTAGGCGTTTCGTGTAAACTCATGATAAAGCTACTGAATATGAACTTGATGACAGACTATAGTCTGGTCCATATTAAAAGTCAGTTCAATCTCAAACCTATGTTGATAGAATAATACTCCTACAAAAATCGTTGGCTGGATTAAAGCCCTACGCAGGCCGTATTTTGCTCACCCCTGTATATAGTGTACGAAGAGCAAAGTGATTAGGGTTGCCAGGCCTTGAAACCGGAAATTCAGATACTTGATTGCTCAATCGGATATTTAGATTACGATGTAATTAAGGATCTTCATCATGAAAAATAATTCACATATGAGAATTCAATCGGTCACGAGTGCGTGGAAAAGTTAAATAAATGGATCGGTAAAACATCTAAAAACCTAACCAAAATCCGTAGCATTCTTGTTCAAACTTCTAGCTTAACTAAAATATAAACATCACCATCGTTGGTTGAATTTAATTATTAAAACAAATCATAAAATCAAATCTATCCATGCAAGCTGACAGGTATTAATCGCCTGGCAACCCTAACCGCTAGCCAGTGTAGACTACTGATCAGAGAACAGACTACCTACCGACCGAGCTATGGACTGCCCTATTGTAGTCCCGGACCGCTGGACCACTGAGAGCCCTGAGCGATCGGTCTACTGCCTGAGCCGTTGATTTATGTGACAAATACGATGTTATTGCCTATCTATAATGAGGGTTTTCGCGTATGAAAAATCCGCCAGATGGCAATACGTAGACGCAAGGTCCAAATGCTGCATGATTGCTTATTTTTGACATGACATTGACAGATATATCAAAATCCACCAATCACGCAGCAGTCAGACCCCACATTCACGTCCCGCCATCTAGCGGATCTTTCATACGCGAAATCCCTCATTGAATTACAAACAGAGAGATACATATTAAACACAGCCTTATATGGTAATAATATCTTAGGCCACGCCTACTTTGCTTAATCTTGGGAATCAAAATATAGTCTCGTCAAATTCTCATGTGTTTACAAAATACGGTATTGTTGCCTAAACTGCCTATTAATCCATCAACTTGGAACTAAACTAAACATTTGATTTTAAACCTTATTCCGATCAATTACAGTCGAAATCACATCTTTGAAATACTTAATTGTGAAACCTGACCTGAAGATAGCTACCACATTAAATTGGCATTGGCGATTTTCACATAAATCAAAGGCATGACAGATTGTAGTCGTAAACCGTCGCCAGCGCTCAGTGAAGCCGCGGCCGTACATGGACCGCCCCGCTCGCGGTGAGGCCACTGACTGCGCGACCTAGGTTAGTGTTAGGACGAAACTTATAAATGGGCCAATTAATTAAATTAGTCTTTTACAATTTGCTGTAGACTTTGAAGTTATAGCTTTTACACGTAGGTGGATAGTTGCGTTTTTTATTATCTCGATAGCGCGGTGGATGTAACAATAATAGTGGATAAAATATTATTTTCTATAGTTTGGTCTGCGAGCACGTAGAATTTTGTCCAATGACCCCAAGCTACCCATCCTTATCGCTCGCGCGTAATTATATTGCTGTCGCGATTGTGCGACTGGCACCCGCAGTGAGTGTGCGAGCGATAAGGATGGGTAGCTTGGGGTCATTGGACAAAATTGTACGTGCTCACAGACCAGGCTTTATTTGTGAACCGACCCCGGCTCCTAACTTAAAATTCAATAATTTGGTGGGTTTTCCAATGTCTTCTTAACTCAGAAGTTGTAAAAGGTTCCATTTCTCGATTTTTTAACGTAACCAACCGAATTGAGAACCCTCCTCCTTTTGTTGAAGTCTGTTAAAAATGATATTACACAGCACTTAGCTAAAAACACAAAAAAACCATGAGGTTTGGTTTGATGTACTTTATTTATCTATACTAATATTATAAAGCTGAAGAGTTTGTTTGTTTGTTTGTTTGTTTGTTTGTTTGGTTGAACGCGCTAATCTCAGGAACTACTGGACCGATTTGAATAATTCTTTTTGTGTTGGATAGCCCGTTAGTTCCTGAAGGCTTTAGGCTATATATCATCACGCTAAGACCAATAGGAGCGGAGCACCAATGAAGAATGTTTCAAATCAGTGATTTTTTTCCTTTTGAGAGCTGACGCTGCGTAAACGGTTAAAGTTTCGCAAAAATCATGTATGACAGGATTGTTCCCCTTTAAAAGTTCTAAAAAAAAGTCCGCGATAGTATATGTCTATCTTTTAAGGTTGGCTCATAGTAACCCTTTTTATGCAAAAAAAATCTGTTTTATATTAATGCATTATTTGCGGAGGTTTTTTCATAAACATGATATTAATCCTTATCCAAATAAATAAGTTATTCATCACAAGTATTTAATTTTAAATATTCTTGCCCTTTACACCATTCGATTTCAATAAATATCTTAGGAGATATCGCAGTTTTAAAATCACATCGCAGCAAAATAATGATCAAGTACTACGCGCGCTACTGATGGATCAATGCACAGCCTAAACCGCTGATCGTAAAGACCTGAAACTTGGACGGTGTGTTCTTTGTATGACGTAAGCATCTGATAAGAAAGGATTTTCCAAAATTCTACCCCTAAGGAGGTAAAAAGGAGGGGCAAAGTTTGTATGAAATAACGAGATTCCTTCGTCCAATCTACTTAAAATTTTGCATAAGCATTCTATAACAGAATTAATGGAAGACGTGTTTCGTATTTTAGTGAAATGCACCCCCTAACTATGTTAAAAAGGGGTAGAAAGTTATTTTAGTGGTGATTTGCTTCAAAGTTGATATTAATTACTCATTAGTGCATTTTTTTACAATCATGACGTCATGTTAACGACTACCATACTCTAGGGGCCTCACTTAACCTCGGAGTGGTTAAGTGAGGCCGCTGCGTGCGCTCGCCCAACAATGCATAGTAATGCATGAAAGTCATGCCGCGGGCACCTGCTTGCGCTGTATACATAAACTCATTTTCGCGCGAGAGTTTTGGCGGAGGCCCTTGAGGTAGTGGGAGTAGTCTTGAGGAAAAGCTCCTTCTCCCACGGCCAGTGGCATGCTGGAAGCTTGGTAATTCTAGCACCCGTAGGAAAATATAAAAAAAAGTTTACCAATAATACTGCGGTAGGTGTAGTTTTCGATTTCGTTGTAAAAAAATAATACCACCGAGTAACTTTCACCGGATCAAAGGCCGAGCTGCATATTCATAAAATATAAGAAAAAAATATTTTCATGTTTATTTAACCTGATTTTTATATTTTAAAAGTATTCAAACATTTAGATAATAACGTTAAAACATTTAAAAATAATCGTATGAGAACGTTTTCGACTTCTCCACGGACGAAGTCGCGGGCAAAAGCTATTTGTAAAATAATTAGACTAAATTATTAAAAGTGCCTACCCAAAGTCATTATTCCACGCGGACGAAGTCGCGGGCACAGCTAGTTACTTAATAAAACAAAAATGCCTGGCTCAGGCATTTTTGTTGCAGCCATCATTTTGACGAATCTAAAACTTTTTTGATGCAAATCAGCTCCTATTACATTTGCACATGATTCAATAAGTTTACAGTTGTCACTATTATTGTTGTGTCCACTCCGCCAATACTGAGCTTCGGGCTTCTTTGTAGATATTGTATAGGGGCCGCTTCGATCGGCCGTAGATAGGTTACGTTAACGAGAAATTCTAAATTCGGAGTCTCATACGCGTCATACAAACCGCGGCAAGACATACCATACACGTACTCATTGTAAATATTCATATTGCCCTGGCTACATTAGAAACATGTTTATTTAGTACTTACCTCGAAATGCTAAGTAACTTTCAATTGAGCTAACTGTGCACTTCGCTGGAATGCGATTCGCCAGGTGCGCAGTTAACTTGACTGTGTTGTATATTATGCACTAAATGGCACCACAATCCTTGGAGGAGGCCTTTGTCCAGCAGTGGACGTCATTTGGCTGAAACGATGAACGAACGAACGATGGCACCACAATGTTTTTTTTATCCACAACGAGGAAGCTCTTGGCCTGTATCTCACATGATGGTAAGTGATGATCAGGCCGAAGGTAGAAGCGAGCTTCACCCGGAATCCTCAACCACGGAGGAACTGGCTATCTTACCTCTAACTGCCGGAACACAACAATATGCTGTTAACATTGTTGTTATGGCGACAGACTAATGGTATATAAAATACAATAAATTTAACTTCTAATCAACCTCTTTTGCCGATTTTACCAAAGTGGGAACAATTACAAAATGTTTTTTCACTAAGATCATAATTCGATCTGGTATCCTAATGTACGCCAGGCTTTAGGTCGTTGTATTATGTCTTGCCAGGATTTTAGTGGTATGAGACGTTTGCTTAAGCGGGCGTTTCGATATTCGAACACTTTAATTTAACTTTACGAATCGTTAGGCTTCCTTAAGAGTCGCACGTAAGCTCGGGAGACTAACGTAGTAATTCGCACTACTTTGAATCGGGCTTGCGTGTACTCGTTTTTAAATATTGATCTTCATTTGCGTGCCAGTAGCTAGTACATAAATATAATTTAGAAAACGAGGGAATTTTACAGAGTTCAGAAAATTTTTCGTGCCAAATTTTTAACGTTATTCAAAATTTTAAAAAGTGAATTGTTTTGGCCCAGCCGCTGAAAGTTATTTAAAAAAATAAAGTGTTTATTATTATTACTTTAAATTGTTTTTGGTATGACCATTATAATTTTATTCGGTGAAACCATAGATTACGCTATGAGTGTACGTATTTATAATTTTATTGATTAAAAATTACTCCATACTTTTGTGTGGACTTATTACTTAGACAAAATGGTTAATTTAAATCTAGTCGCATATCTAACTGTGTACTTACCATGAGTTTACGTTAGGTGTGCTCGATAGCGACTGCGTAAAAAAATGACATTAATTGTATGACATATTGTGCAGCGCCCCTAGCGGCTACTTTCAAGAAACAAAATCTTCATAGAGATTTTTGACGTACTCGCTAGCGAGCACACCTAACGTAAACTCATGGTAGGTACACTGATCTCAAAACTGATATTGGAAGTAAGTGTCATTGTGAAATAGTATAATGATAAAACAACGTTCATTATGAATAAATCCTTTTCTTTTAAGGCTTGTGAGTTTAGTTGTTAAGTTATTGTGGTAAACCCAAATCAGATGCCATTGTGTTTTCACGGTAAAGTGTTTCTCGCTACAACCAATAGGGATGTTTCCTGGATAAAAGCAAGAGTTTGAATTAGTCCATCGGTTAACTTATCAAAAAATACTCGTTACGTATGCTTCTTATTCAAACTAATGAAAAATTAAAAGAGATTAAGTGCGCCAAAGTTCAAAAGAACAGGCCTATGACGTCATTCAAAAAATCTACGTGTGCAATATTTTTTGATAATGTAATTGGCGGACTAAGTTTTTTTTTTTAGGAAACTAGCCTATTGTGATCTTTTGTGACTCCCCCTTCTATCATCCCTCAATGGTCTTCTATAATAATGACTAAATCGGAAAGACCAAAGCTGTATAAGACAATAAAACATCAAAAAGTTCTCTCAATACCTCCTATCAGCATAGGAGCTCAGTAGCAAAACCCTAAAAATAATAAATAATACCTACAGCAGTCCAATGGTATCTGAAACTTAGTTTAAAATGAATCCCACTTTGTTATTTGCATTTGTGTTAAACCTATATTGTAGTATTACATGTCTACGTCTTCCTAGGAACTATTCATTATTATTATAGCTCATTTAGCAAATGTTTTTGGATGAATTAAGGCATATACGTAATATATTATGTCACTGAAGACAAATATTTGTTATAAAGATTTTTTGTTTAAAAACCGAACAATTTGCTATATGTTCAGGTACGCAGACGGTCTTACTTGACTTTTATTTTGCGTATGTTCATGCATGGTGTGACATTTGCGACAATATTTTAGTCGTACGTCCCCACTGGCGATTTTTTCTCGTTTGTCACCAGTGGTGAGAAAGCCTGTAGCTACAATTCAAAATTTACAATTATTCTCGCTCAACATCCTAGAGAATGGGCATGGCTGAAAACCAGTGTTGCAAGGATCTCTCCTTACAACGTAGACTGAGCCAGGTCCAATTGCCTTCGGTGTACTTCATATTATTATAGTTGTAAGTCTAACTACCTGTACCTGTCTAATGGTTCGAAGGCAATAAATACATTTTTTTTTTACAACTGGGAAAGTATGTGTTATAGTACATCGCCACTGCTGACAATCGGGTTTATTTTTCCCATTTATCCTCAGTGTCAACAACCGGGAATAGACGAGCAGATCTACTATTTTTCAACACATCACCGGGTTAACTAATTTAACTACATATAAATCTCCAAAAACATTTGATCTTACTCTAGCATCAAATTCACTCGTTCAGTATTATTTTGCTCTGTGATATTCGTATGTCGTAAATAACTTGTACATATAATGTAATGTACGTGGGGTCTGACCGTGTGAACTGAATTGGAAGTAAGATTGTAGTCCACTATGTTACAATAAAGGCTTACGTCCACTAGGGCGCTGCGTCGAATCGCGTTTGATCGCTCGAATCCCTTAGTTTACGAACATACGCCTCATCACGGGGAATTGGACAAGAAATGTTCAGTTTTTGTATCTTAATACAAGATAATAGAGTTCCCAATATTCCCAATAATGTGGTTAAGAGGAGTGAAACGTAAGGACACGGCGCCCTAATAGATGTTTAGTTTAAAACAGTAAGAGACGTCGTTTATGTTCGATTGAGTTTCAATTTTGCTTCGAACTAGTGAATTTTATCCCAAATAGTGCGAGACTTACGTACGCCTCTTAACAATATTTAGCCAAATAGATATTTCGTTATGTGCCAAATTTTTACACAAATAAAATAATTATGTTAGTGATTAATAAGAAAATAAAATTGAACCCGTTGTATTGATCGGTTCAGTATTTGAAACATATTGAGTTCACTGAAAAATCTTGCGTTATTTGGCATAGAATGAACAAAACTTGAATTTAACTGTACTTTAATGTAAAATTATTAAATTCGATGAATCTAAGCGTGATGTATAAACTTGAGTGTGGCCTCCCAGGTTTGTCTGGACTGAATTTACCAAAGCTGAAGACTAAGTCAATTTAGTTAATGTGTTAAAAGATCACTCATTATGTGTATCACACATTAGATAGCTGTAATACAAAAATAATACCCGAAACTGTGGGACTTGATATTAAAAAGATAGACCAAAAGACGTATAAATTGTTAACTGTATAAACCTTTCAGTTTTGGTAAATTATTTTTAAAGACTGACTGTGAGAGAGGCGTTTCAAATAAAATCGAATTATACAGTGCGATGCGATTGTAAACTAATAATGTAATTTATTGTATAATAAAATTCGTTAAATTTTGCGCTGCGTTGCACCAGCCAGTGTGAAGGGGAAGTTTAAATTGTGCTTAATTTTAAAGTTCCTAAAAACTGAATAAATCTGTTTCAAATACATCATTGACTCAATGTTATGTTTTCTTTTTAATATAACTCCTTATCTAAGTATAGATCGTTTCATCCACGAAGTCGCGCCCCACCATTTTTGGTCGAGGGAAGCGCGGGGAGCAGGGAGTTTGATCCGACAAATCCGAACGTCATTGTTGGCATTGGCAGCGTTGCAATGAGGGTTTTCGCGAATGAAAAATCCGCCAGATGGCAATACGTAGACGCGAGGTCCAAATGCTGCATGATTGGTTATTTTTGACATGACATTGACAGATGTGTCAAAATCCACCAATCACGCAGCAGTCAGACCCTACATCCACGTCCCGCCATCTGGCGGATTTTTCAATCGCGAACACCCTCATTGGATAGTTGTCCGTGAGTGCGCGTGCAAACTACAATGATGACGCTCGGATTGCTCGGATCAAACTCCTCGCGCCCCGCGCTTCCCTCGACCAAAATTGGTCTTGTCTTCGTGGATGAAACGATCAATAGCAATCTTTACCAGTATTTTAGTATGAGGTAAACTTTCCACTAAAGAAACTAGTTGGTGCGCACAGCATTCGCGGTACGTGGCGATAGTTAACGCGATGCGAGAAAATTGTAATTTTAAATGAAACTGTAACATAATGTCTGATTTCATTAAAAAATACATACGAGCGAAATTATGCATTTTCTTTAAAACCTTTGTTGGGCTTATTCCACTATTCCCCATTGACAATCCCCGTCAACGGAGATTAGTGAACTTTTTGTTCACTATTCCCCGTTAACGCCAATTGCAGCTTATAATGTTAAACATAAAATCCTAATATAACGGGGAATAGTGAACATAAAGTTGATTAATCCCCGTTGACGGGGATTGTCTACGGGGAATAGTGGAATAAGCCCCCTTGTTGTACCCTTTTTCATGTGTTGAATCGAAATACCTTATTAAATTCAGTTATTTTTGTAAGTAGGCTTTTAAAAGGCATTTTTACACGTCCCAGTAGGTATTAAATATCCTTATAATGTTACAAAAACCCATGGGATGAGACTACAAAGCAAAACGAATAATACTGGAGTGGATGTGAGTTGAACTTGAAGTAAGATAGAAGAATAATAATTGGTAGGTATTCTTAAATAAAATAAAGAAATTATAAAAATATTTTTAATGTATGTTTTAATTCAGTCAATTACACTTTTTACTGCCATCATTAACCATTACCAAATTAAAAATCAAATTAATTCAAAACAAAAGATCTGACAACACAAAATCAATACTTAACAGTATCTAATGATACTAGAGATAACAATTAAAATTCTGATGAATGAGTAGATCTGGTAAGATCGCCTTTAAGCAAATGTCACTTAAATTTGCTTGCGTATCAGGAAAAAACTTTTCATTCTGGAGGAATGTCAATTGTATGTGCTTTAATACAATCTTCAACATCTTCTGTCTTCGATAAGCGCGCCTTAGAGCCACGCCTTTTTCGCGTTTGCTGCCGAGAATGACTTATTCCTTGAGCCGCACTACCACTAGAATGTTCTGGACACTTCTGATCACTGGATTCCTTCTTCACAACTGGACACTTCTGATCACTGGATCCCTTCACAACTGAACACTTCTGATTACTGGATCCCTTCTTCACAACTGGACACTTCTGATCACTGGATCCCTTCTTCACAACTGGACACTTCTGATCACTGGATCCCTTCTTCAGAACTGGACGCTTCTGATCACTGGGTTCCTTCTTCACAGCTCTACGCGCTCGCTTATTTGCCTTTGGGTATTTCTCATTGGTTTTATCACTCGACACTCTTTTGACCCTGGAACTGTGTTTAGACGAGGTGCTCGCCGTGATGGTGCAGGAGTCAGATTGTTCTTCGCCCGCGTCCCGCCCCTCCCAGGACATAGACTGCAAGCCATAAGCAAGAGTAAAATGTCAATACGCATGTAAAGAACAACACATTCAAGTCCGATCGCCGAGCACGTAGAATATCGTCCAATGACCCCAAGCTACCCATCCTTATCGCTCGCGTAATTACATTGCTGTCGCGCTCGCATACTCACTGCGGCCGTCGCATGCGAGCAGCGATAAGGATGGGTAGCTTGGGATCATTGGACGAAATTCTACGTGCTCGGCAACCAAACTTTAGACAATTTAAATTTTTCTTTGCAAAATTTTACCAAAAGATTCATTCGATCCCTGACGAAACCTGTACTATCCGGTCTATTCCACTTTGATCACCCAGGTGATTCTGAACACCAGGCGACACTTTGGCGTCCTTTGATCACCCATGAATTAGATCACCCAGGTGATCAAAGTTGACTCCAAACGACACTGGTGTCCTTTGATCACCCATGAATAAGAAGTCCACTTTGATCTTATCTTACTTACTTACCTAAACTTACTTATCCATGGGTGATCAAAGGACACAAAAGTGTCTCCTGGAGTCCACTTTGATCACCTGGGTGATCAAATTGGAATAGACCGTACTATCGGCAAGATAATTAATTATTTTTTTTAGTTAATTAAGAAACAAACACCAACCCAAGAAGAAGTAAATGACGTAATCTCACCTGATGCTCTACGTCAGGAACAATGGTTTCTTCGTCAGTATTAGCAGGAGCACCCGACGCGCTCTCATGCCAAAAAGGGGCGTGCTCCTCAATTTCTATCTCCATCTTGATAATATATCTGTTGACAACGTTGGAACAAATAATTGATATTCATCATCAGGTCATTTAGCCTCTCGTTCGTTCGTTTGCCCAAAGACGTCCACTGCTGGACAAAGGCCTCCCCCAAGGATTTCCACAAAGACCGGTCTTGCGCCGCTTGCATCCAGGTACTTCCCGCGACCTTCACCAGATCGTCGGTCCACCTAGTGGGAGGCCTGCCCACGCTACCTCTTCCAGCTCGTGGTCGCCACTCAAGAACTTTCCTGCCCCAGCGGCCATCAGCTCTTCGAGCTATGTGCCCCGCCCACTGCCACTGCCACATTTAGCCTCTACTGCAGGATAACAACCTCTAGTTCATTGGTTCCCAAAGTGGGGGGCGCGCCGCACAGTGGTCTGAAAATGAAGCTCCCATACCATAGAAACTTAATGTCAGAAATTAATAAATAAAAATACGTATTGTGTTTAGTATACCTCCCATTGTTTTACTAATATAGTATGAAGGGTATGAGTAGCTCCATGTGTGAGAAAAAAAATATTTAATTTATTTTTGTATGGAAAAAAACATTTAAAGTGGATTTTCTTTTAACTGAATAGAACTGAAGGGCTGGTACTCACATGGGCTATTGCACCATACACGGCGATCAAGATGGCATACAATTCTTGTGCCGTTGGGTGCCGCTTTGCATGTAGCAAGCTTT
Organism: Ostrinia furnacalis; assembly: GCF_004193835.3. Classification (NCBI taxonomy): domain Eukaryota; kingdom Metazoa; phylum Arthropoda; class Insecta; order Lepidoptera; family Crambidae; genus Ostrinia; species Ostrinia furnacalis. The sequence goes on from NW_021130451.1 coordinate 26,737, forward strand.
GGAAATTTTGAATTTTCGGTAGGTGATCTTTCAAGTCTTTGATGTTATTTTATGAAGTTATTAACCGCTTTCAATACGAGAATAGTATGTAAATTAATACTCATATAACTAGGAATATACTAGGGATATTTTTAAATATTTTTTATTTTGAAAATTACATATTTTATATAAAAAAATAAAAAGTTTAATCATTAAATGAAGTAACCAACCAGTTGGTAACTGACATTGTTATTAGTTACTAATCTGCTAATGACGTTTTAATGAAAATAATAGAAATCAATATTGATTAAATAAACAACTTAAAAAAATCGAACTGCCTAATAGGCCAATAGAATTACATTTGAAATCGGAAATAATTCCTACAAAAGATTTTATTGTTTTAATGGCTTCATTTGTTACCCATTAAGACTATCCTAAATTTTCTACTTCGACGGAGTTGTGCTTAAGTGGTGGGGGCCCCCGAAAAGGGCGTTTTTTCGGTTTACGGTTATATCGCATGAAGGACTTACCCTATCGAAAACTGGTCTTCATGACGGTTGAAGGGCATTTAATCTTGCATTGAATAAGACCAAATTCATATGTTTTGGACAAACCGTTCTCGTACTTATCTTCGAAAAACTACAAAATGTACGTATAATTAAAGCCTTGATCACACGTACCGAGTAATCGGGCGAGACAGTGCTCTCGGCCGAGTACTCGGTGCGTATGAACATATGCCTTGATCACACGTACCGAGCAAACGGGCGAGACAGTACTCTCGGCAGGCCTGGCTCACTCCGCGCGGTACATCCGNAGGCGGGCAACGCAGACCCGTTCTCGAAACAAACGGGCAGCTCGCGCGGTGCTTTAGTGGCGAAGTGTTGTGTTCGGGGTTGTGTTGACGAGATATTTGTTTTTATTCGCAAACGAAATGTCTGAATAACGGCGACAATTTTATTTCGATTCAAATTTATTCCTAACGCTCGATTTATTGTGGGCAAAAGAAGGAGTGCGCAGCCCGCTCGTTGGCCGCTCCCGCGCCGCTGTTTTCGAGAACCGGTCTATTTGATTTTACGCATAAGATCCTGCCGCTCCCGCGCCGCTACCTCTGCCGCCCCGCTGCCCGCTAAATTCGAGGCTGAGGCCTAATGGGCGAAGCCAGCTGAAGACAGCGGATGATAGTGTAAATTCAACAAAAGCTGAGGGTTCTGGGTGAGATCGAACAATTTTTATGGACAGCTATATTTTACCTCAGTCACCAAACCTGTTAATAGCTCAGCCACAGGATAGTTCCAAGAGCTAAGCTAACTCGACACTATACCGAAGATATCCCGACCCGGACATCAGCCCTTACGAGATTAGGATGGCTCTCAAACAGCTAAAAAACAACAAGGCACCGGGTGATGACGGAATAACCTCGGAGCTTCTGAACGCGGCTGGTGATAAGCCGATACTGAAAGTCCTTCAGAGACTGTAACTCCGTCTTACTCCAGGGAATAATGCCAGAGGCACGGAACAAGACTTGGTGGTGTTTTTATTTAAGAAAGGGGTAAAAGCATTACAGTACATTACAATTACAGACCCATCTGGGTTCTGACTCTGAGTCATGTCTATAAGCTGTTTTTGAGATCCATCACTAATAGTCTCGCGCGTATGTTCGATGACTTATAGTCTCTCGAGGAAGCCAGTTATCGAAAAGTTTACACTACCATATACCGCATCTATACACTACGCCAGGTTATACAGAAGACCGAAGAGTCTAACTTGCCTATATGCTTGACGTTCTTAGACTATGAGAAGGTCTTTGAGCCTGGCTGAGCACGAGGGCGATTCCTCTGCAGCGAGCTGTGAGGCAGGGAGATGTAATAATACGTTGAATTCAACTCGGCTGGGCGTTCGGGAAACTACATAACATCTTTTCGACCAAAACACCTCAGTGCCTAAAGACGAAAGTCTACAATCAGTGTGTGTTACCAGTAGTGATGACATACGGTTCGGAAACGTGGCCTCTTACTATAGACCTTATAATAAGCTCAAAGTTGCACACCATAGTATGGAGAGTGCTATGCTCGGTGTTTCTTTTCGAGATCGAACCATAAATGAGGAGATTCGTAAACGAACTAAAGTCGCCTGACATATAGCGATCGGATTAGCAAGCTAAAGTGGCAATGAGCAGTGCACATAGTACGTAGAACAGACGGCCAATGGGGCAAGGCTCTAAAGTGGAGGCTACATACGTGTAGGTACGTGTTTGTCGGGAGGCGCTTTCTTTTTTTAACCAACTCCGGAACTAGAACCGGAATTCCGGAGTTGAGTGCCCAATATCGGAAATCAGTTCCGGAATTGAAAACCATCCGATTTTGCAAGCCCTAGTACCTACATACGTACCTCATTACAAATAAGTAGATTAATTATTTTTTCACTAGACAGCAACCCTAACAGCGTAAGAAGAGTTCAGAGGCACGCGATAGAAAGAGACAAAACTTGTAGGTGAATAAAATTGTAGGTACGTAGTGCTGTGCGAGCTGAATTCCACTGTATCGCGTCGCAGCAAGACTCGCATTTATTTAAATCGTCGTGCGGAGTAATCCTTCTGTACCTGTACTATTACTTATTCTGTGCTCTCGGCCAAGTACTCGGTGTGTATGTGTATGAACATTACACCGAGTGCTCAGCCAAGAGCACTGTCTCGCGCATTTGCTCGGTACGTGTGATCAAGGCTATAGCGCCGAGTGATCGGCCGAGTGCTCGGCCGAGCAAAGCGACGAGACAGTAGCTCGACTCCCGTTCAACTTACTAGGCCGAGTATCCATGCTCCCGCTGCCCCGCACTGTCTCGCTCGCTCGCTCGGCAGGTCTGAACGTGCACTGTCTCGCCACTCGCCACTCGGCCAAATGATTGACGTCACCTCCACAGATTAGAGAAAAAGAAAAGTCTCAATAGAACTGAACTGACTGTGCTAATTTCAAAACACGTGTGAACAGCACTCTCTTACATCACTGTCTCGATCGAGTAAAAATTTTACTGTCTCGCCCGTTTACTCGGTACGTGTGATCAAGGTTTTACCCTGTCAAGGCTTACGAGTTAGATGCGCCTATCCTTGTTCGTCCCAGCCATTCGATACGTTGTCTAATCGATGCCTGGTAACACAGAGTCGCTCAGGAGAGTGCAAGGAAGAGGTGCAATAACCGCAGTTAAGGAACGGCTGGACTGAACAAGGATAGGTGCATCCAACTCTTAAGCCTTGACAGGGTTAAACTGGTTTAGTCGGCCCTTTACAAGGCTTGGGAGCCTGCGAGTGACGAGCCATTGGACGTAGAGAGGGTCATTAATTATACGTACATTTTGTACTTTTTCGAAGATAAGCACGAGAACGGTAAAATATATGAATTTGGTCTTATTCAATGCAGGATTAAATGCCCTTCAACCGTCATGAAGACCAGTTTTCGATAGGGTAAGTCCTTTACGCGATATAACCGTAAAACCGAAAAAACGCCCCTTTCGGGGGCCCCCACCACTTAAACACAACTCCGTCGAAGTCGAAAATTTAGGATAGTCTTAATGGGTACCAAATGAAGCCATTAAAACAATAAAATCTTTTGTAAGAATTATTTCCGATTTCTAATGTAATTCTATTGGCCTATTAGGCAGTTCGAATTTTTTAAGTTGTTTATTTAATCAATATTGATTTCTATTATTTTCATTAAAACGTCATTAGCAGGTTAGTGACTAATAACAATGTCAATTACCAACTGGTTGGTTACTTCATTCAATGATTAAACTTTTTATTTTTTCATATAAAATATGTAATTTTCAAAATAAAAAATATTTAAAAATATCCCTAGTATATTCCTAGTTATATGAGTATTAATTTACATACTATTCTCGTATTGAAAGCGGTTAATAAGTTCATAAAATAACATCAAAGACTTGAAAGATCACCTATCGAAAATTCAAAATTTCCAAAACTTGCTACATGCAAAGCGGCACCCAACGGCACAAGAATTGTATGCCATCTTGATCGCCATGTATGGTGCAAAAGCTCATGTGAGTACCAGCCCTTCAGTTCTATTCAGTTTTAAAAAAATCCACTTTAAGTGTTTTTTTCCATACAAAAAAAATAAAAATATTTTTTTTCTCACACATGGAGCTACTCATACCCTTTAGGCCTCAGCCTCGAACTTAGCGGGCAGCGGGGCGGCGGCGGCGGCGGCGCGGGAGCGGCAGGATCTTATGCGTAAAATCAAATGGACCGGTTCTCGAAAACAGCGGCGCGGCAGCGGGGCGGCAGCGGGCAACGAGCGGGCAGCGGCGAGGGAGCGGGCATCGAGCGGGGAGCGCACTCCTTCTTTTGCCCACAATAAATCGAGGGTTAGGAATAAATTTAAATTCGAAATAAAATTGTCGCCGTTGTTCAGACATTTCGTTTGCGAATAAAAACAAATATCTCGACAACACAACCCCGAACACAACACTTCGCCGCTAAAGCGCCGCGCGAGCTGCCCGCTGGTTTCGAGAACGGGTCTGCGCTACCCGCCCCGCTCCCGCGCCGCCGCCGCCGCCGCCCCGCTGCCCGCTAAGTTCGAGGCTGAGGCCTTATACTATATTAGTAAAACAATGGGAGGTATACTAAACACAATACGTATTTTTATTTATTAATTTCTGACATTAAGTTTCTATGGTATGGGAGCTTCATTTTCAGACCACTGTGCGCCGCCCAGGGGAGGCGCAAAGACCTTTACAGGGGGGCGCGGGCCATCTGTGTACTCAAGTAAAAAAAAGCTGCGACCGCTGAGAGAATGCATTCCAGACTGCTCGATACGACCAATATAATCTTGACTGGAGGAGCAAAGGGAGCGCGTCTCAAATAAGTTTGGGAACAAATGCTCTAGTTAATAGAGGTAAATGGAGGATTTATGCCCGTTTTCACCATTAATCCCAAGTGACCCCTTTAAAAACAAAATTCCTGTTGTTACCATAGGGCAGTGTTTTTCAACCTGTGGGTCGCGACCCCCTGGGGTCCCCCCTCTATAGGGGAGTCGCGAGAAGTCGTAAAAACTACCTCAGGAAAAAAACCAGAGAAATCTAATTATGCAAATGTATATAATGTTGTATAGATTGAAGAATTCGTTCCCTACAACATCTTTGTAAAAGGCAAGAAAAAAAGCGAACGGTCCGGGGGGTCGCAAAAATTTTTTTCATGCTAGGGGGGTCGCGTCATGAAAAAGGTTGAAAAACACTGCCATAGGGGTCACTTAAAAATTAGGGGCATTAGCTACACTTCCCACGCTGCACTAAACGGGTTGGGGAGGCCTGACGTTTGTGTATTTGTCCGTCCTTTTATGTCATCCCCGAAAAGAGAGGCAGTAGTCCTATGCCCGTTTTCACCTTCAATCCCTAATTTTTAAGTGACCACTATGGTAACGAATAACAGGAATTTTGTTTACATAGTAGGGGACACTTAAATATTAGGGTTTGATAGTGAAAACGGGCACTATTTCTACTCTACTATAGTCTGGTCTGTGAGCACGTAGAATTTTGTCCAATGACCCCAAGCTACACATCCTTATCGCTCGCGCGTAATTATATTGCTGTCGCGACTGTGCGACTGGCACTCTGGCACCCGCAGTGAGTGTGCGAGCGCGATAGCAACAAAATTACGCGCGAGCGATAAGGATGGGTAGCTAGGGGTCATTGGACAAAATTCTACGTGCTCACGGACCGGGCTTTAGAAGAACCAAAGAAGAAGCGCGGCGAAAAATAAAACTTTAGCCTTTTTGGCACACGGTCTTCTGCTTACTTTACCAGTGGAATATTGTGTGTGGCAAAGAAACAATTTCTCTTTTACTACTCACTTTTCTTTTGGGTCTTGGGGTGGCTCTTCATCTGGTTCCTGGGGCGACTCTTCAACCGGTTGGTCCGGGATTGTTCGAGGCGTTCCCTCAATGACCGGACCCAGCGTGTCGCGAATTTTGTTCAGCACCAACTTCAACTGACTCTGGACATTTACATTCAATTACTATTAGACACTCCGCAAAGACTGTTTGTCGGCCGATAGTTTGATCAGCCTATTAATAGTAATAATAATAGCCTAGACTGTATCCCACTTACCACTAGGTGCGATTGTGGTCAAATACTTACCTGCCTTGTTATGTATAAAAAAGGCCAGATTTAGGGGAGGGCAACCCCACAACTGAAACTTCGGGAAAAATAAAATTCAGAATAGTAAGCTACCGTCTCTTTGATATGAGAAATTATTGAAAGAAAGAAAGAAAGAAAGAAAGAAACATTTATTGCTATGGACATCACAAAAGACAGAAGAGGTAAAATGGAAAAAAAAGCAAATAAGACAGAGGTGACATAAAACATACAATAAATGAATGAATAAACTAAGCAGTGCCACCCTGTCGCACAGCGATGCCCATCGCAATGGGACCTCACTCAGCATATGCCGTGGCCCCCGGTGAGGGAAGCCACGACGCTGGTTTTCAGTGTGCCCCATGCCGAGTGAGAGTCACGGACACTAACCTATACTGCATAAAATATACATACATAAATAATAATAATAGTGCGCGTATAAATTTTAAATTGGAATTATTGGAATACTAGACTGAAAAATATCCATTTTATTTGGAAAATAATTTCTTCCCGCGACCTTCACCAGATAGTGGTGGATATCGCAACTTTTCTTTTTTTTTCCCGTTATCCACCAGTGGGGTCGTCGGGCCCACGAGCTCACCTCAGGGCGGGCTACGGGCGCGCGCAGCACGAGGTGCGCCGCGTGCAGCCCGCGCGCGTCGCACGCCGAGCACGAGCGCGCGTTACACTCCACGCACGCGAACACGAACCTACGGAATTTATCAAAATAAAATTATTTATTTAACTGCCTCTTAAAAATGTCTATACAGGATGTCTCGTAAAGAGCGACTAATGGATGACCATCTACACAAAAAAAAGTATCACCATTTCAGATATATGATTTTTTTTCATGTTTGTCTAAAAGTATTTGATAAATCAGCGGTTCCCGAAAGGTGGGCCGCGGAACCCTGGGGTTCCGTGGAAAGGCCGGAAGGGTTCCGTAAAAAATATTATCCCACGTTTCGTGACCAACGTTGTTCGCGCGCACCGACTTGTTTACGCACAAGGGAGGGGCAGGGCGTGCGGGCGGAGTAGTACGGGGGTTCCGCTAGGAAAAGTATAATCAATTAGGGTTCATTGGCAAAAAAAAATTGGGAAACCCTGTGATAAATTATAGTATCGTCTTTACAGGTTGAAGTAATAAATGTAATATTGGAGCTGTGCACTGTGGTGCGTCCAACAGTAGATGGTTGTCACAAACTCACCCTAATATAACTTCGTGGCATGTGGCGCACTGTGGCCGTTGCTCATCAGTAGGCTCAATCTTAAGGTCTAATGTAGGCTCTGACTCAAGCTCAGGCTCAGATTCTTCAGGCGACGAATCTTTATTTCTCTGTCTCCCCTGAAACAAAGAAAATGAAGGATAAAAATGTTTGAATCGACCGCAAGAAATATTTTCGAGCATAAGACCTCACAGGTCAAAAGTTTGGCCACCCCTGAGCTAAGCTAATAGAAAACAGTCAATATTGCCGTTTTCACTTAATAAGGCCCCTTTTAAGGTAATATAATAATAATGTTTTAACATGTAGCGCTAGATCGGGTATAGTTTTCTCTGAAAAGTAAGTCATTTATTAAGGCCCCTTAAAACATACAGCGCTAGATCGGGTACCTTACAGTTTTCTCTGAAAAAAGTAAGTACCTATAGAGATAGAATGAACCCTGCCTGCCTGAGAAAGAATATAATATAGGCTTAGATTATATTAATCTAAGAATTTAGGACATAGGCTGTAGTTTCTAAAATAGGTATCTGTAAAGTCAGATCAATTTGCAATGGGCAGGGCACAACATGTAATACGCAATGTATGGTCTGGAGATGGGAGTCCACCCACGTTGTACGTTTTTCAGTAGGTGCTTTCTTTTTTTAGCCAATTCCGGAACTAGAATTCCGGAGTTAATAAATAATAAATAAATTTATTTTTTAAACATTTTGATCTAACAAGGGGTGAACCCTGACCTGACACCGAAACTAGTAAAAAAAATACTGTGTTTTCAGTGATTCCTCGACATTTACTAAAGCCCGGTCCGTGAGCACGTAGAATTTTGTCCAATGACCCCTAGCTACCCATCCTTATCGCTCGCGCGTAATTATATTACTGTCGCGACTGTGCGACTGGGTGCAGTGAGTGTGCGAGCGCGATAGCAACATAATTACGCGCGAGCGATAAGGATAGCTTGGGGTTATTGGACAAAATTCTACGTGCTCACGGACCAGACTTTAGTTGTATCGAAAATCAGTTCCGGAGTTGAAGACTATCCGATATTGTACCCTTCCCTACCACTGCTTCGGGACAATACATGGGCCAATGCTAGAAGCTTGTTTTTTTTAATGTTTACTTTTGGCGAAGGTTTTATGAAATCATCAGTGGATATGTTACGGTAAATCTTTATTAATCTAAGCGGTAAATGTGATAAATGTGAAAATTATAAATAATCGCCGGTTATTATGAATAATTACCTTATGATTTAGTTAAAGTGATTAATATGAGATCATTTGTGTGTATAAAACTAAATAGGCAAGGGCCACCCCCGCCGCACCTTAACCTATTTTTCATTCAAAACAATAAATATGTTATGGGCATAATGGAAAAGTAGGCTCCCCTCTATCTGACAGAATCTTGTTAAAGAACTACGCAGAAATTCATTTGGCATAACTCACTTGGCATAATCTTCTTTAACCGAATATTTATAAGGCATAAACATTGTTCTAACTTACGCTACGGAATAATCCATTGGGGAAATACGGCAAATGTAAAAGACAATGCCGGAAATTGGCGTCTTTTTTTTTTTCGCGCGGCCATCACAAAAACTTTCTTTTTTGATTACAAAATAGTGTAATAAACCAAACTTACTATGACATGTATACCTCTAAACTCAGTCTGTACCTCTAGTACGAAAAACTTTCGAGTTCGTTTCGTTTGCGTATTCAAAGTGTCATCGAAAAATTTTGTATGAAAAATTAAACAGCGCCCCCTAGGGCGGCTATAATATTTTTCGATGACACTTTGAATACGCAAACGAAACGAACTCGAAAGTTTTTCGTACTAGAGGTACTGAACTGAGTTACGAGCATTAGAAATTTGATGATTTTCATACTAGATTTGCTTTTTGCGCGCAAAGTTTTATAAAAAATTGCAACAAAATAGTGACATTGTATGTGTAAACAAACAACACCATCCATTAAAGGCTCCAGATATCAGTATGGAGCAGAATCAGCGCAATAAAAAAATAGCGCAATATTTTGTTGCAATTGTCGATGATACTGAATAAACATTTTTTCTTTCTTTCTTTCTTTCTTTCAATTTCTTACAAAACTTGCGCACAAAAAGCAAATCTAGTATGAAAATCATCAAACTTCTAATGCTCGTAACTCAGTTCAGACTGAGTTTAGAGGTATACATGCCATAGTAAGTTTGGTTTATTACATTATTTTGTAATCAAAAAACAAAGTCTGGTCGATGGCCGCGCGAAAAAAAAAAGACGCCACTTTCCATACAAAATCAGAGCCCCGATTACGGTAACTTTTAACGTCTACAATCCAGACACGCTTCTCGATTCTGCGATACGATTGGTCAAAACAGCTGACGTACGCTGTTGAACGACCAATCGTATCGCAGAATCGAGAAGCGTGTCTGGATTGTAGACGTTAAATATTACCGTAATCGGGGCTCTGGCATTGCCATTTATAACCCGTATTTCGTACTCAAAAAAATGCACCAGAGCCATCTTCGGCACTATCTCCGGCGTCAGTCAAATGGTTAGTTGCAGGGAATTACTTCCTAAACTGCAGATACCTACTCAAAAAAAAATCTTGCGACGGGAACGTCTTGTGATTGGTGGCAACTACGGTGACGTCACATGCAAGTAAACAGCCATTTTTTTACTGCTAATTGTACGAATTTTAAGTTTTCTCAGTGGTAATTACATCTGTGAGCCACTTCTGAAGCAATTTTTGTTAATCTATAAGGTCTTCTATACTTACAAACTCAGAATGGAAATAAGTTTTGTGCGAGCCGACAATAGCAACCTGCCAAAGGTCGACGCTTTTATGATTGCACTTTTCTTCAGAAATAATAACCCTGATTATTATTCTGCAGAACTTAAAAATGTGAAAACAGCTGTGTTCTGTGTATTCTAAATGATTATTATTAGATCACACTTTTGGTCATTCACACATTTACTCTCAAGTCTAACAAAATTTTTGTCATGACCTTTGCTCTTGTTCCACAGGTCTGCAAGGGAAACTTACGGAGACGATGCAATTGGATATGTTCAGCTACATCGCAAGGATGGAATATGTACAGTGAAATGTAAAATGTGCCCTGAACATAGCGTCAGAATAAAATCTTACAATGTCACAATGGTTGTTAAGGGGTCATCCATAAAGTACGTCACACGTAAAGAGGGGGGGAGGGGGTTGACAAAGTGTGACATGGTGTGACAAGGGGTGGGAGGGGTCCTAAGTTTCGTGACATCACATTTATTTGATATAATGTTGATTTCATAAAAAAAATTACTTAATTTAAGTGGAAATAAAACTAATTTCGGAACTGCTGTTAATTTAATAATTTTTCGATGTGAAATTGCAAAACATGTGACGTCACACTAGGGAGGGGGGTCTCAGAAATGTGACCACCTGTGACAAGGACGGAGGGGGGGTCAAAAAATCATGAAATTCGTGTGACGTACTTTTATGGATGGCCCCTAATGAACAGGACAGCAAAGTGATTAGCTGTCAGTGCCACGACTGTGCAGTGTGCAGCTTCAGCTGGGGGATGCAAGCATCCAGTAGCATTTTTAATGTGGGTCCATCGCCGTTCTGAAGAGCCTGCATGTACTTCAGTTGAATGCTACTGGAGAAAACCTACTGTTGACGATGGCCACCTGAAGTAGGTACAACTTAGCTAGATTTAAATATTATTAATTAAAATGGCTGCTTATGAAACTAACTTACTAATACCTTATTAGATTTGCCTTTCATTTGTATGAATATGTAACTGATGGTGCCTGAATGTAGGCTATAGGTATTATTATTGACCTACATAACTTACCGAAGTCCTGTGACTTACCTTGCATTTTGTTCTATTAACTAAATTTAAATGTATCTATGTTTAAGCTATGAGTATATTTACATCGTGGTAATAATATGTAAACTGTAAGTCGACCACATAACTTACACTGTGTGTATGTGTTTTTGGAGTTTAAATTAAATAACAAGTAAGCGAATCTGGGTGCGCGCGTAGGTAATAATATTATCGCGCGCCTAGAACATTCCGAGCTAGCCGTTAGCAATGCGGCCCGCTGATTGGCCGGAGGCCTCTCGCCTTTTATGGTGAGAAGCTTCTAGCGGCTCACCGCGCCGCACACGCGGCCGAGAGCCGCCAGTCGTCGTCGAACTCTCACCCTCTGCGAACGTACTAGTGCGCACACCCGGACGCGCCTTCATTTTCAACGTACCTACCTGGACTTTCATTTTCATTCATCACCTACGTTCACCCATCGACCTACATCGCCTACACCTACTCTGTCAAAAGTAGGTACAACGCTGAAATACATCACTGTGCAGCAATTGTCAAAAAAAGAAATCCCTCACTTTAGTTGATACTTGAACAGATTTTTCTAGAGTTATAATAGAATTGGTGAATTTGGTGATACTTTCTTTGTCTTGAGTTCTTGGTAATTCTGAAAAGACAACATCAAAAATTATTTATTTAATTTAAATATGTATAACATAAACATTTAAGTACTAATTTATGATAACTGTGACAAATAGGATATACCTTCAGGTTCAATCATTTGTGTCATAACTTCATCTTTTAGCAATTTTTCAGTTTCAGTAACACTTTGATTTTGAAGACATTCTGTAATAAGATCAGCTCTTTGCCTTTTAAGGAATGCTTTTCGAGAAGATCCCTCACTGGACAGCCGTTTTTTGCGATCCTCTTGGCAATCAAATTTAGTTGGCACTGCTTCATCTGCTAAAAGTATCTTTTGACTAAAGCCCATTTTATACATGGTATAGTTCTTGGTGTCAGTTTCCATCTGCAAAACAAACAGTATTACTGACTAGCAAAATTAAGTTTCACGCACAATACAATAGCCTTTACAAGACAACACACAAAACTGTAGAAGTTAGCACGACTTATAAGTAATGGAATTTTATAACACTGCGTTATGCTTAAAAAGCAATATTTTTATCTACTGAGTATCTCGTATTAAAATCAAGAAAATTTTTACTTACATTAAAGTGATCTTCACACACATTTGTATGCGTTAAAATGCAATTTGGGTCTCTTCTAGCTAATTGTAACCACATTTTCCGTCTCTTGGGATTCGTTGGTACAGAAACAAATACTTTGTTTGGATCCTTTATAGACGTATTTGTACAATGCGGCACTACACACCATTTATAAACCATTTTAGCCTCTAAATTTAAAGGAAATTAATAAAATTCTCTTCAGTGTTATTCCCACTGACGTATCTTTTTAGAGGTTAGAAATTTGTTTACTGGTGTGTGACGTCACACGAGTCAGAATCATCGTTTTTGGCGCGGTTTTGATAATTTAAACTTTTACATCGTTTTTTACTAATAATACAGTAAATCTGCCAGAAATATTAATGGAGTGTGCTTATAGTTATCATAGAATCATTTAAAACGATTTTCAAAATTTGACAAATAGCCTGGTGATTTCATTTCATACATAATTTATTAAATTGTAAAAATAGGGAACAATGTTATAAATTAATTAAAACCCTAATAATTATTACATTTTTGACGGTCCTAAGCCCGTAAAGTAGAAAGAAAAATCTGAAATCAACTGAAGAATATTTTAAAATAATTATGTATTATGACTGGATAAAAAGGCTTGTACCCAGAGCCATGGCAAAACCCTCTACTATAGTGGAGGAGGCTCATAGTCCAGCAGTGGACTGTAAAGGGCTGTTGATGATGATGATGACCCAGAGCCATAAAACATCAGAATAATAAGAACTTGGCCAGTGGCCACGCCCACTAGGTTTATTCCAATTGCGCCTGTAGAACGTGCTAGACAAAATTGGTTTATTCCAATTTGTACTGCAAAACCAAATTTACTAAAAACTTAGTGTACCTAATTTCTTTATGGAAGTCTCTTGTTTATCTTAAATAATAGGTATGTATTGTTCCCTACTTTTATCTCTGTGAACATGGCAAGAATACAAAGTAACACGGTGTGTGATATGAAAACGTTCAAAATGTGCGGCTGTACACGAGCCGGTGTTCTCTTTTAACCTCCTAAGACCCCGCGTACAAAATTTTGCACAAAATAAAATACCTCTGTCAGTCACAGCTTTGTTTGTTATAATGTTTTAGTCGTAAGGNTTTGCATACCTACGGCGGCGCGCGCGCTCGATCCGACTAGCGACGAGTGTTTAGGCAATTTAGCGAACTTATCAACATGTTTATTTAGCGAATGTACAAACGGAGAGTCGTTGCCGCGCGTACTAAATAAACCTTCTGTCGAATCCACTAAATTTTATGTTAATAATAAAAGTTTATTTTGTTTACAACACGATCAATATGAACATGATTTGCTACAGTCGCAAGAGTTAGTGCACAATTATTTGTCTTTGGAATCGATAGGAATAATTAGTAAACAGTGTAAACATAAGGATGATTTACTTGTAATTAACATTCTAGAAAGTTTAGGTAAACTTGTTGACGGTCTTTGTTAGACCGCAGGCTTGCCATGGACGCGTGACGTCATTGATTTGCCAGGCTCTTACCACAGATTAGAGAGTATGGCTCTTACCAAATGCTTGTTTTGAAATCCGTTTTGAATTTGAAAGTTGACTTAAATTGAAATTTGAAAGTTAATTGTCTGTAGTAAGTTGACGAGTAGTGATTATTTTGTAAAGGTTGATTTATTTCATGTAAATATTAATTGTTAAAATAATTTACCTGTGTGCTTTTGACAATGTTATTTTGTGTATGCGTTCTTACGACATCGTCCTATCCNGAAACTTGTTGGAACCGCGCAACGCTAGCCGTGCTTGAGCCAACTGGCACTAAGGTCTGGGACCAACAGCTAAGTATGGCTGTGATGAAGTGACCAGTGACGCGCATAGTATAATTTTGGTTATGAGTGTCGCAAAGCGACACTAGGGGGGATGATGTTGACGATGGCCACCAGAAGTAGGTAGTTGATAGACCTACGTATTGTTAATTATGTAAAATTAGTTACTTATGAATCTAATTTGCCTTTAACCTGAAACTGTGTACCTATGTACCTATCAATGAATAGGTATATTTGCACCGTAATAATAATATATTTAACTATGTCAACTGTAAATTGAACATGTCGAACTTACACTGTGTGTATGTGATTTTGGATAATTAAAATAATACGCAACTCCGGGTGCGCGTAGGTAATAATATTGTCGCGCCTAGAACATGCTAGAGCTAGCCGTTAGCGATGCGGCCCGCTGATTGGCCGGAGGCATCTGTCCTTTTATGGTCAGAAGCCACTCGCGGCCCACCGCGCCGCACACGCGGCCGAGAGCCGCGCCAGTCGTGATCCAACAACTTCCGCGAACGTACGTACGCACCCCCGGACGCGCCTTTCGGTTTTTTACTTACAAACTGGACTTTCATTTCATCTTTTCATCATCTTTCGTTCACCCATCGACCTACATCGCCTACAAAGTGGTCCTACGAGCCGAATCATCGATAATTGTGAACCAAGAGTGAGTGATACGTCAACATGTCTCTGCTTCGCACCCCCCGCGGCGCCGGAGTCAAAACACGCCGACAGTTGATGGTCGAAAACGAGGCACATAAAGTTGACACCGACGTGAAAGTAGCGAGTGAAATGCNTGTCAAAAGTAGGTACAACGCTGAAATACATCACTGTGCAGCAATTGTCAAAAAAAGAAATCCCTCACTTTAGTTGATACTTGAACAGATTTTTCTAGAGTTATAATAGAATTGGTGAATTTGGTGATACTTTCTTTGTCTTGAGTTCTTGGTAATTCTGAAAAGACAACATCAAAAATTATTTATTTAATTTAAATATGTATAACATAAACATTTAAGTACTAATTTATGATAACTGTGACAAATAGGATATACCTTCAGGTTCAATCATTTGTGTCATAACTTCATCTTTTAGCAATTTTTCAGTTTCAGTAACACTTTGATTTTGAAGACATTCTGTAATAAGATCAGCTCTTTGCCTTTTAAGGAATGCTTTTCGAGAAGATCCCTCACTGGACAGCCGTTTTTTGCGATCCTCTTGGCAATCAAATTTAGTTGGCACTGCTTCATCTGCTAAAAGTATCTTTTGACTAAAGCCCATTTTATACATGGTATAGTTCTTGGTGTCAGTTTCCATCTGCAAAACAAACAGTATTACTGACTAGCAAAATTAAGTTTCACGCACAATACAATAGCCTTTACAAGACAACACACAAAACTGTAGAAGTTAGCACGACTTATAAGTAATGGAATTTTATAACACTGCGTTATGCTTAAAAAGCAATATTTTTATCTACTGAGTATCTCGTATTAAAATCAAGAAAATTTTTACTTACATTAAAGTGATCTTCACACACATTTGTATGCGTTAAAATGCAATTTGGGTCTCTTCTAGCTAATTGTAACCACATTTTCCGTCTCTTGGGATTCGTTGGTACAGAAACAAATACTTTGTTTGGATCCTTTATAGACGTATTTGTACAATGCGGCACTACACACCATTTATAAACCATTTTAGCCTCTAAATTTAAAGGAAATTAATAAAATTCTCTTCAGTGTTATTCCCACTGACGTATCTTTTTAGAGGTTAGAAATTTGTTTACTGGTGTGTGACGTCACACGAGTCAGAATCATCGTTTTTGGCGCGGTTTTGATAATTTAAACTTTTACATCGTTTTTTACTAATAATACAGTAAATCTGCCAGAAATATTAATGGAGTGTGCTTATAGTTATCATAGAATCATTTAAAACGATTTTCAAAATTTGACAAATAGCCTGGTGATTTCATTTCATACATAATTTATTAAATTGTAAAAATAGGGAACAATGTTATAAATTAATTAAAACCCTAATAATTATTACATTTTTGACGGTCCTAAGCCCGTAAAGTAGAAAGAAAAATCTGAAATCAACTGAAGAATATTTTAAAATAATTATGTATTATGACTGGATAAAAAGGCTTGTACCCAGAGCCATGGCAAAACCCTCTACTATAGTGGAGGAGGCTCATAGTCCAGCAGTGGACTGTAAAGGGCTGTTGATGATGATGATGACCCAGAGCCATAAAACATCAGAATAATAAGAACTTGGCCAGTGGCCACGCCCACTAGGTTTATTCCAATTGCGCCTGTAGAACGTGCTAGACAAAATTGGTTTATTCCAATTTGTACTGCAAAACCAAATTTACTAAAAACTTAGTGTACCTAATTTCTTTATGGAAGTCTCTTGTTTATCTTAAATAATAGGTATGTATTGTTCCCTACTTTTATCTCTGTGAACATGGCAAGAATACAAAGTAACACGGTGTGTGATATGAAAACGTTCAAAATGTGCGGCTGTACACGAGCCGGTGTTCTCTTTTAACCTCCTAAGACCCCGCGTACAAAATTTTGCACAAAATAAAATACCTCTGTCAGTCACAGCTTTGTTTGTTATAATGTTTTAGTCGTAAGGCCCACTATGCAATTTTTTGTACATTATATTCTTTATAGTCTTATAATGTTTTTTCGAATCTTCCCGCTACTAGTTTTACACAAAATGACTTGATTGATTGTGGCATCAATGCTGCCAACCAAAAAAGGTAAAAACTGTCAAAACCAGCTGTGACCACCACACAGAGCCCCGATTACGGTAATTTTTAACGTCAACAATCCAGACACGCTTCTCGATTCTGCGATACGATTGGTCAAAACAGCTGACGTACGCTGTTGAACGACCAATCGTATCGCAGAATCGTAAAGATTGTAGACGTTAAATAAAAGCACAGAATAAGTAATAGTACAGGATAAAAGTTACCGTAATCGGGGCTCAGATGTGACGATACGTACCCTCCATGACGAAGAAACATGCCATGCCACTTTGTATTTTATATAAATTTGTATTTACTCTGTATGAGGTTACCTACGCCATATCGAATGACAAATGATCGAAAATCAAAATATCGAACACGGTTCATCGAACAATCACTAATCAGAATATAGAACGATCAGATCAGAATATCTAATGTTCAAAATACGGAATTTACAAAATGATCGAACGATCAAAATATCGAATGATTAAAATATCGTAAGCATTTACCGTAACAGATATTTTATCAACATTTGTTTGAGATGTTCCTTCCTGAGGTTGATTAGGCAATAATCTGTTTGGGATTGCATCTTTATGGAGCTTTTGAATCATTTTGATTGAAGATTCTTCAAAATGTGACGCACAGACAAAGTAACTTGATGATTTCAAATTATTTTTTGTCAATAAATCTTCTCTGTCGATCTTTAACAACCATATCCGGCGCCTGAAATAAACAGACTTGTCAATTGACCTTGAAATCATTTAGGTATAATGGGTATAACCGCAGAATAATACAAAAGGTTTACTTCGCGAAGGTATTTAAAAAAAAGTAATTAAAAGTATGTTCAATGCCTTTAACAATATGGTGTAATTTAGCGTGGCAAGAGTCGAGCACCATTTTGTTGACAAACGTCAGTGATCGGTACTGCGCCGAAGTCATAGGGCTGACTTCGGTAAAATGACGTATGACGTGAGGTGAGGTGCCAAACTGCGGAAAATGGCGGAGGATATACATGATTAAGCATGAATAATATTAAAACCACATTATTTACCTTTCAGTGTCTTCAGGCAACTTAAAAAAAGTACATTGTATGTTTGTATTATTATTTAGGCAGTTAAATACTGCACAGTATTTTTTACACTTTTGTTTATTTTTTACCATCATACACAAGAATACGCGTGCGTGAGTCAATGCTCGCTCGTATGTGAGGCCTTGTCGAATAGTAATCCTGTAGGGGGCCATCGTGCTTGTTTTGTTTTCGATGTAAAGTCGCGGAGTCGTGTTGCCAGTCGGGTTTTGTCAGAAATTACCGGAAATATAAAAAAATGAAACCTTTTTGAATAAAAAGTAACCTTTCATGTGCAATTGATATCATAAAGCTGATACGTACTAACATCTTACATCTTCGATAAGTTGAAAGTGTCACGTTTCAATTTAAATAATTTGTAAAATGACACTATTAATATTTTTACTGAATAACCTGTAAAAAAGTTAATTCTACAATTTCCGAAAAATCGCCTAAAAGTAACCTTTTCATTAGTGTAACCTAAAAGTAGTTCAAAAATCACCCAAAAGTTTACAAAAGTAACCTTCTGGCAACACCGGAGATGAACAGTGGGTCTAGACAAAGTGCCATTATAATCGCAAACCAGTCGAAAAGCCCCTTTTTTGTATGGAATTTGACGGATTCGATTTTCGATTCGATCAAAAAGTGCGTTTTGTCTAGGGGGGCAGGCCTTTTTTTCTTCTTTAATATGGCTCTGGCATGAAGCTATAGATAAAAATGGAGGCCACACTCCAAATACCTGCTTGAAGCACAACCTATGTATCACTATCTCGCTCTCTGTGGGCAGACTCTCTCTTTCTAAATAAACAAAAAATATAATTTGCTCAAAGTCAATGAAACTCAATGTAAATTCTTTATTTCTTGACATAGGTATCATTAAATGATAAGTGTAAATACTGGTAAAACGTTTTAGGAAGAAATTACTGTGAAAAATGTGCCACCATGGCGGCGCAACGCAACCAGTCGCCGCACTATGGAGCGAAATTGCGATTTATGGACATAGCGATTTTTTTCAAAATTTCTATTTGAAAAAAATACCTATCGATAGGTTACGTTATTCTGATGAATAAATGCTGCACAAGTTTTTCTCTAAAACCAATAGTTTAACTGGAAAAAAATATTTTCCATTTTCGTTGTATGGAATGAAACATAAAGTGGTCGATTTCGACTAAGCCTTGACAGATCTTGCTTTGAAACTACTTGAGCCTTGTTCTATGGCTTGTTGACTGTAATCCTACCTATCGAATATTTGTAGACAAAGCAGTCCATATTTTGTTAGTTACAATTTGATGTTAAAGACTAGGGTTCAGTCTAAATTCAATTTAAAAATCATATTATGATAATGCGTTTTAGGCAATTTTTAACAACAGACTTACAAAAAGGAGGTTTTCAATGCGAATGTTTTTAATAAAGTTTGCCCACGGCTTCACCCGCGTGAAATTTAGTTTGTCACAAATCGTCATAAATGATAGCCTAATTATGTTATTCTGGGTTGTACAGTAGTTTCATAAAAATCCGTTCAGTAGTTTTTGGGTGAGAGTAACAAACATCCAGACATCCAAACTTTTGCATTATAATATTAGTAAGATATAAGATAATAATATTATTATGATTGTTTGCGTTAGTTAATAAAACCACTTTTGACTGCAAAAATCAGTCAATAGTGGTTTCGCTTAATTTAAAAGATTAAATCAGGGCAAATTCAGACAAAGTTTTACTTATCTTTTCTTTTACCTAACGAATACCTAGATTTCTCAGAAATATGAGAAAAAATAAAAAGCCACATTGTTTTTTTTTACTGATTATGTATGAATTTTGACTGTAAATTAACTAAGTATTGTACTATTACTTATTCTGTGGTATTGTGTCAACAAAGTCTTTCTATCTATACTAATATTATAAAGCTGAAGAGTTTGTTTGTTTGTTTACTTGAACGCGCTAATCTCAGGAACTACCGGTCCGATTTGAAAAATTATTTCAGTGTTAGATAGCCCATTTATCGAGGAAGGATATAGGCTATATACCATCACGCTACGAGTAAGTTAGGTGCAGAGCAAAAATGAAAAATGTTGCGAAAACGGGCACAGCTAGTTTCTAAATAAATTTATCTTTTAAATCAAGAATTTTTGTAAAAATGTTACGTACAACTTCTGTTGCCGAATTTGAATTGTCACTTGTACCCGGCACTGCGTCAGCTCTAAAAGTGCTCTCCTCTTCTAAGCGCTTCAGACGATATCTCATCCTAAAAAGAAAACAAACAAAAAAGACCAAAGATTACAAAGAACAAGCTTTTATGATTGTTAATAAAAATGATATTTTTTATGCCGTGTACATTAACACCCCTTTTATTAAATCTGCTCGTCAAAAATAATCAAAAAAGCCCAAACTCGATGGGATTGTATCTTTTCAATACGGAGTTCCTATGACCACCTTACAGCTCCATCATCAGACACTGGATATCATCTGGAGACAAGACGAATCATATAGGCTCAAATTCGGTGGCATTGCGTCGTTTCATTGCAGAGTTCCTATGTATGACCAACTTCCAGCTTCATCATTCAGGTCCACGTCATCATAGTATTGCATCGTCGGGCGATAAAATATACTTCAGCTAAATCGGCCAAAAAAATTTACCTCGCCTCTGCTGCTTTTGTTAAGGCTGCAAAATTATGGCGTTTCCTTTTTTTAAGACAAGGGTAATATACACCATCTTTGCGACCCATAGCTAAAAATAAACAAATAAAAATATTACTGTTAAACACAAAACTAAAATAATTATTTAACTAAATACCTATTTAACAACAAAACTTACCTCACGAAACAAAACTTTTCTTCTTCACAAAACTCAAAAACGCATCAAAAGTATTTTAGTCGCAGTGTAAATCAACACTTCATTAAACGAGAGCACGAAAATCGGGTATTCTTTGGTCGCGGCACAGGTCCCGCCTCATCTTTGCAGTGTTGCCAGAAGGTTACTTTTGTAACCTTTTAGGTTATTTTTGAACTGCATTGGTTACTTTTAGGTTACACCTTAGATTAATAAAACCTAGATGGATAGTCTTCATNATTCTTAATTATAAAGCCTTTCATTAAATTTATTCAGCGATATTCAGATTTATATCAAATTATTACGTTAAATACTTAAAATATGATAAATATTACAATTTACCAAGTACGACGCATAATGACGGGATTACGGTAAAATCCTGCTCGATACAAAATACGGCGGTTAAATGAAAACTCTTTGTCCAGGCGGAGTTGAAACATGCACATATTTTTACACCTGACTCTCCTCATTGTATCCAGACAATAAGCCGTGGTCCCACAGGAGATAGGTGACTTTATTTGTCGTCGGATTATGCGGGCTCGGACAAAACGTGCATTATTTTAATACACTGCGATGTGGAGCGCGTGCACTGCAGTTAGAGTGGCAGTGATGAATCGTCCGTAGTTCGCTGATGCAAATTTAATATTCATAAATGTGATTAGTTAATTCCCTTTTAAAATCCTTAGAACCGTTATTAGTGGATTGTATTTTACCGGCTATCTGAAAATCATAAACAGTGTATTTCAACAACCCGAACTATATCGCAATCTAATGTACAGACCACGCCATCTCTTGTAAAAACGGCGAATTTCTCACATTAAAAAATAAAACCTCCACCTGAAATCGGCGAAGGCTGCTCATTTATTAGGGTTCCGTACCTCAAAAGGAAAAAACGGAACCCTTATAGGATCACTTTGTTGTCCGTCCGTCCGTCTGTCAAGACCCTTTTTCTCAGGAACGCGTGGAGGTATGAAGCTGAAATTTATATCAATTACTCAGGTCTACTGTCCCTTGAAGCTGTGAAAAAATCAAACTTCTAAGCCAACGCAATCAAAAGATACAGCCATTTATGCCGCAAATTTTCGACACTTGCAAGGGAATCAAAACCTACAGGGTGCTTCCCGTGAACTCAGAATCTTGAAATTTGGTACGAAGCAACGTCTTATAGCATAGATAAAGGAAAAATTCCGAAAACCTTAAATTTTTAGTTACATTACAAAATATTTATTTTTTAATAAATATAAACTTATGAATTTCATTTTGCAATAAAAATACCATAGTTATGACTCGATTGTCGTAATGAACGAACTTTGTAAACCTTGCAGGTTTGTACGGAACCCTCGGTGAGCGAGTCCGACTCGCACTTGGCCGGTTTTTTAAACACTTGTGTGTTTATTCCTCTATTTCAAAGATGTAATTACAAGCGCACAAAATTTCCTTCACTTGGCCATTACTTTCTTAGCAATGCCACATGTTACATTTAACAAAAGCAACGTCATTTATCATTCCGCAACCAACGGGGGCTTGTTAAAATTGAAACATAAGCGCCCCAAAAACTCCCCTAATAAGCATGTTGGTGTAGGTTCGGGCTTCAGCAACAGACATTTCATTTGTTGAGGCTCGACTAATTTAACTGTCAGGCGAAAATTGCGTCCGGGGCAAACAAATTGCTCCAATATATCGTTTTGCCTTATAAGCGGAAATATTATCTCCTATGTTAGCGGGAAGACTTCAGAATGCCATGTTATTTCGGTAGCAATCAATAGAGCCGGCTCGTAGCACTTCGTAGCTATTTTGGTGCTACGAACTACGGTATGCTGCTACGACTGTCTACGGACCGCAAATAGAAGACGCTCTAACGTAAAATTTTCGGTGGAAATGTTAAAATAAATCATTTAACTAGTTATTTCGTTACTAAAACTTAATGTTGAATAGTTGGTTTAAGTTTAGTCGATAAAATAAAACTTTGTATTTTTTGTGGAAACTAAAACAGAAACATTTTGTTCTTCAGTAAGTTTCACTAAATCAGTTCAAATTTTGCATGATTTTACCAAAACAAAGTTATAAGTCAGTCAATTTATCAAAGTTTCGCGAAATCAAGAGATAACATTGTACCTACAAGGTCTATTTCTGTATTGAGCTCACTTTTTTGTTTAGAATAATCTGCGTAGTTAGTCAGTTACTTCGCGATATTCATTCTACAGACTTTATCTTTCAAAAGATTTTGTTTTCTTTTTATTTATCATTTAGGATGCCTTAAACCTGATTCTTACAACTCTTTAGTACAAGAAATAATTATAAACAACTTGGAATTACCACAAACTAATGTTTGGGGATCCTCAATTGAATGATAAAACAGTACCTCAAGCATGAACAACTTTCGTCTTCGAATCGTTTGCGTATTCGATATAATTCGATACTCAATCTTCGAATTAAACGATAACGTGACAATTTTGATTCTTAAAATAAGTTTCGTGCAACCACATCTCATACTGAGTTCACTTTACGACACGTTCACAAGGGCGCTGTTGTTGTTTTCTTACTAAATCTTTTGATGGCGATTCGAATACGCAAACGATTTGAACTCGAAAGTTTTTCGTGCTAGCCGTACAGGAGTTAACTTTAAGACATCGCACGTGCCCAAGGAACAATACCGCGGTTTTGCGGCTTGTCATTGGACACCACCATGGAACAACAAGAAGTGACAAAGACCAAAGAGTAACCAGACAGAATATTTTAAAGTCAAATTAATGTAGTTTGTGAGTAAATATCAGTAAAATACTTTATGGCCTAAACCACATAGTACCTAGTAAAAAAATGAATCACGTTGTTTTAATACTCATAATACGATTTCAAATTTATTTCTGATCTAATGTAAATCAGGGGAAACCCTCTAAGTAAAAAAACACTACTTTTTGCTCGACAAAAAGTTATTTTGAGAACGAAATAACGTGTACTTTTTCACGTGTCAATTTCCTCACATAAAAGTGTCGAGAGAAATAATTTACAAGATAAAATTATGATTTCATAAAAAGGTATTCGAATAGTGTGAGTTTTATGTTATTTTAAACAACTTTTTAAAAGTTTTGAACACTTACCGCGTTCGGCAAACTTCCTAATCACTTCCAATAACAATCAAAATTCGAGTCATGTCACAAACACTGGTTCTACATTGTTCTTTTCCAGTTTAAATGGTTTTTGAACTACTTTTTGCACTTTCGGGATGCATCGCGCCAAATCTGAGTCGAGACGGCAGCGACGCCGGTCCACCGGGGCCAGTGGTTCGCGCGCGACTGACTGAGGACGGCTGCCGAGCGCTCTTCCTCAATACATAAACGCCTCTATATACCGATTTATATATTTACCCGCACTCATACATATTTAACTTTTTTCCCATTTCACGTCGTTTATTCGCCGTATGTGAGGCGCGGGCAGTGTGTGTGTGCCACCATTCGAACCGAACGCCCCGCACCTCTATTTACGTGTTTTTAGAAAGGGTAAAGCTTTTATACCTTTCCTTTCTACTATTTCGCTGTGTAGTTGAACGCAACGCTGTGAATGCCGCACCGCGAAATATTTCGTTTCGATTTATGAGTCTCGTTTTTGTGTGTAATATTTTTTCGGTTGGGAGTTTTATCAATTTCGGTGGATCGCTATTGCGGTGAAGTGGGCACTGAAAGCAGGCTGGCTCTTTGGTGAAACGAATGAGTCCTAATTTGTGTTTTTAGTGCTTTTCATCTGATGATATTGACTACCGCAATTCGCATAAGAGCGCTCTATGAAATCCTTTTTTTTTCAATGAGAACATTTTTTTATGTCCCCAATATAAAATCTACCACTGGAATTGGAAGATTTGCTAGTGACACACTCAAAACAAAAGCTTAGAAGCCTTCATCGCATTAAAATGTACCCAATAGATACGGATTATCTCTACTTGGTAACGTTCATAATTAATGGCGCCATCCATCACGGAGTCAGTTTCCCATTTTCACTAAGTGGTCTTGTTTACGCCTTTTTGTGATACAAATAATTGTTATTTTACTATGATGCTTAACATAATCCATTTATCTATATATTTTTCAATTTCCCTTTAGTTTACCTTAACGACTACGAGCACAACTTTAATAAATAAGTAAGTGATAATAAAAAAATCCAGTCCAGATGATGCATGACCTATTGCTTGTTGATTTTGAAGCTCTAAAAATTCGATAAGATTAGAAGATATATCAACCTAACAATATACATATAAGTTCTTAGTAACTTGTGTCTTAGTATCAATTTTTGCTTTAATTCTACTTCTCATAACTTTTCTACCTTCTTAATCCCTTACCTTTAATAAACTTTTATCACCAGCAGGAAAACTTGGAAAAGTTTGAAGAGTGTTCTAGTAGAAAACGTTATCTAAAGAAACAGCAGCAATCCATCTCCATCCATCTTCCTGGGACATAAACGCAATACGCTACAGATAGTTTGTGATAGACCCCTGGTACGTGATATATTGGTGCTTTAGAACTGTTTTTATTAGGTCTTTTTACAGGTTAATGCAATTCCGTAACTACATTTGCAATTTGGTGTTAGCACTTAATAAATATGGATGTATTTAAATTCATTGCTCTATGCAATGTGTCATAGAAGCTTCAAAAACAGATTTTATATAGATAATTTTTCGCTGCAGTTCTAACCATGCGTAAGTCTTTAATTATTGTAAATAACTTAGCCGTATTTTAGAAGTTTGTCAAGCATTAAACGCAAGTTTGTGAAAACAGGCACGTAATCTGTGATCTTAGAAAAGTTTCTAGGAAAAAGAGGACGACAAACATATTTTTCAGGTTTTCTACGTTTTTATCACAATTTTCATTGTATGCGAGAAAAAAAACCTTCCTTAAACAAATGTAGAAGCATCCAAAGTCGAAATTAAGATTATTTTAACAAAGCAAAGATACTGACTAAGTACTCAAACAAAGTTAGTGCAGTTTAGAAATGTTTTCCACAACAAAAGCTCCAGCTCAAAGAAAAATTCGTTATCCGGCTTCATTCATCCTTTGAGTATTTCGATGGTACCTAGAAACTGACTGTTCTCAAAGTTAGCGAAGTGATAAAACTTTCCACACTTACCCACTAGTGAACACGGCTAAGATTTCTCAAAGACAAATACAGATTTCCGACTAATTACAAGTTATTATTCTCAACAATACGCAGGTATCATCATTCTGACTTCGTGCATGCAAGATGCAAAATAAGAAAGGAAATAAACAGTAGGTTTTCTTTTACAGAAAATAAATAAGCAAGAGTTCAAAAATGACTTAGAGCCAAAAAAATTGATGGTTAAGTAGTAAGTATTGATACTATCGATTGAACCATCAATTTTATCTGGCTCTAAGTCATTTCACTTAAAATATGCTATTGTTTATTTTGTGTTTCGTTAATTTGTATAATTTTATTATCGAAATATTTTATCAAATAAGTATAAGCTACAAAAAGGACATCCACTGCTAAACATAAGTCTCTCAAAAAATCATACATAGTTATTTCGTGTCAACAGTTTAGAAGCCATATCTGTAAGTTACACGTGCTTCCGAGTGTGGGCGCCGCCCGACTGCGCCCTCTGAAGGCGCCGCCCGCCCAGTCCGCTTGCTATTTTTTGTCTGCTACCCGTTTCGTTTTGTTGCCAGTAATTACTCCGCTTTCAAACGTCTTACAAGTGTACCTTTTTGCTGCTAAACTAGACCCACCATCAATTACTTGGAAGGAAACGTATTCTTAGGGGGTAAGTAGGTACTATGTTACAGTGCTATACTGAGTAATTTATGTTTTAACTAGGTATTTATCATCAAAAAAGAGAAAATAAAACTAAAACTTTTCAGTTATAATTTCGTTAAGATCCTGAAGGCATCCTGCAAAACAAAACTTACTAATGTGATAGTTTTTTATCAATATAAATAAAAAAAATAGCAAGGGTAACAATGGTATATAAAGATAGTACAATGATATATGTAGAAGCTCATAAACATAAATTGTGCCAATATTACAGCATTGCGAAAACAACAAGACAAATGTATACGTGAACAAATGGGTCCTGAAGGAGAGGCTCACTGGGAAATATGGAAACTATCCGGCGTAACCTCCATGAGATCCTATGGCTCGACCCTTACAATCCCTATCTTAATAGCAAACATTGATTTAGATATGGGACACCTTCATATTGATATGAAGGTCCGGTATGAAGTAACTTGAGTAGGCAGTGAGTCGTTTTTTATTTTATTTCAGCTTAAACTGAACATTGTGGCATCTTATGCCGTTGTGATAGAAGCGAATTTAAATTAAACGTAAATGTTTTAATATTTTCAAAAAAATATCTTTATGTTTACAATAATTAAATTCACTTTGGTATGTTTTTAACTTTATACAAAACTATTTTTTTATAACCAGGCTGAGTTATTTTTCAAACAAAATTTTCATATTCATGTCAAATGTTGCAGCAATACGTTCTAACACATACAAACTTACCTATATGAAGATTTCTTGAAAGTTATGCACTAAGCAATCTCAATTCCATTAAGATAAAATTCCGCTAGCAAGCTTATCTTAATTAAGCTTTTTAAAATTCTTAAATGCACCGCGCAACGGGATGGGAACTGCTGACAACACGCCTTCAAGGATTAGCCGCGGCAACCGTAATGGAAGTGGATGATTTAGTGCATACAAAAATACATACTTACCAATAGAATAGCATAGCGTATTCACTGGTTCGGTGGTGTTTTTTTTTTTTATTGAACATGAGGCAAAATGGGGGAGGAGGAGGCTGTGGCGTCAAAACCTTTTAAACCCTATTGCCCACAATTTAGCTTGAGTGTTTGATATGTCACAGAAACTCTTTGTCGCGTCTCAAGAATTAATTGATTTCTTCATGATTGTCAAGCTAATGGACAGTCCACTACCGAACGAAAGCCCAACGATGTCCCGCTGTTTGCATTCAGTCACTGCCTGCCTATCATCTGGTCGTCAAGTCAAGTCCCGACGACTTGATCCATCGGGATAGATTTCTTACCAAAGCTTAAATATGACTTTAATTCATTCATAAATTCTTCGAAAATTATAGTTAATATGAAAATAAACTTCACATTCGAAAATATCCAAGGGAAATGATTTCCGATTTTTCTGCTTTAAAACATAACTGCGTACGGTGTGTAGTAAAGTTAGATGCAAAAACATCTAAAGTTTTGTAACCATGTTTACTGGTCAATATACTTTTTTGATGAAAGGTTACATGGACCATAAACAAGATTTATGGTTACCGGTCGCAGCGTGCTGTCAACAGTGTCATTTTAAATTTACGACAGCCGAGCCTGGCTGTGGGTCTAGACAAAGTGCAAATTATAATCGCAAACCAGTCGAAAAGTGGCCGCAAAGCCCCTTTTTTGTATGGAGTTTTGACGGATTCGATTTTCGATTCGATCAAAAAGTGCGTTTTGCCTAAGGGGGCTGGGGATTGCCGAACGTTAACGTGGACTGACAAACTAATTCAGTGATTACTGATTAGTGATAGCTTTTTGTTTTTGCCATATTTTACCTTGAATATTTGAAAAAAACATTTGTCAGCGCGTTCTGCTGACGTCAAAGCTTTATACGTGTTGTACATTGTACATCCCACGTTTTACAGCGTTTTAATTTTACTATGAATTCTGTGAAAAGAATTTACCTGACAAAAAGAATGAAAAAATTTCCGGGAAAAAGGACCAAATTTTTATTTTTAGGTTTATTTAGGCAGTGTGATTTTTACGACAGGAATTATTTACGAATACTTGTCACGATCACGAACAAGATTTTTACTTTTTCATTGTAATTTAAACTTTGCTACCTATAAGTACCTGAGTAACATGCCTTTACCCATTTTTGTGCTCGTGACTGTAACATCCATTAAACCAAACGTACTCGTATGCGCTAATTACGCAAACGTTCGGCACTGTGGCGTTCGATATCAATTCTTGACCACTGACTGTTTGCTGGAATGCGGACCGCACCAAAAGGCTTCATAGCGAATGGCACTTCAGACCCGCACTAGCACATTGTGTGGCCACCGCACGAGTCTGGTATTGCAGCCCTTTGGCAGCACCAATTAAAACCTGATTATTTTAGATTCCAATTTCCACGCTGGAATATTCGGCATTCGGGACATTCATTATTTGTACTGCATGAGGCATAACATAAAGAATAAACCTACAATTAATTATAATTACAGAACATCTGCCTCTCATTAAATTACATTCTTTATACCTAATTAATCCCTAGTAGTACATCGCTACTCTATTAAATGTACCTTTAAGTTCAAAAACAATAGCATAGATGACAGAATGAACCTATAATAATTACTATAGTACGTCTACAATGGCGAAACAAACGAACTTGAAGAAAAATCATGTACGATAAAAAATATAGCTACGAACATAAGCCACTTAGTTAACACTTTATTACAAGCCTCTCCATACGCCATCGATTTCCGATACGAGTTTATTAATTTGCGAGATGATTTAATGCGATTATAACGAGTTATGTGACCTACAAATAAGTTACAGGAATATTTCGTGTTCAGCGTTCATTCGATTATACAAAAAGAGACGGGAAACTTGTACAGATATATCGAAAAAGTATCGATATGAGAACTAACTAAAAAACTGGTGTGAGACTACATGAAACAGTGGACTGAGTGTGAGTTTACATTAAACGTCCTCACTAGTGAGCGCGTTAAAAAATGTGTGACAATTTTAGTTCTTGAACGTTTCCGCTAGGGGCGCTGTACAATCCGTCATACATTTCATGACATTTTTTGACGCACTATTATTAAATAATATAAAGATACATACTTCCAACATTTGATTTTATTCCTACTAAGTTTTTCAATATTACGTGCATGCAAAAAGCTATAAACTTTTTTGTTATTACTTTTGTATGTATGTATACGTACCTAGTAGGTAGTAGGTGTGAGCGGATAAATTGCACTGTGCAATCTAGCAGAAATAGTTTTTGTTCAAATATTCTCGTATTTCGGCAAAAGTTCCATATAAAAGCTTTGTTCTGTACTACGCGTGGTTGATTTACTAGAATATCCAAGTCGAATGTATGTAGCCATATATCTACCTTTAACATTTAAAAATTTATACAAAAACTTTTTGTATAGCTTCCTTGTTTTGAATATTTTTATTCTTGTACCAGTCAACAGGTCAACAGTCAGGTGATCCGTCTGCTCGTTTGCCTCCTGTAACATAAAAAATACAGACATACAGTCATACTAGTCATAGTCATCTCATCTGCGCCATCGTCTGTTTTTCATTTGGTAATTAATTGGTCTAATTAATCATGCGAAATCAGCTGCTTTGGTCAAGTTTTGAATCTTCAAATGACCTTACCTTACTTTCAGGTCAGGTCAAGTTTGCAGGAATCAATCAAGCTTAATTATATACCTACTCTGCTCGGGTAAAGGTATAAGTAATTACTAATCATTAAAACAGGACCAGGTTTTGATAGTTATATCCAGTATTTCTTTGCTGCCTTACCTAAGTAAAACGATAAGAATATTATTAAACCAATCCATCTTCTAGATAAGAATAGTAAATGTCTGTCACGCTGTTCAAAAAATGTTACAATCCCGGGATTGCATTATTAAAAAAAATTACATCCCGAAAATTTTACTTTTTGAAATAAACATTACTCAAAAAAAGCTCATAAAACTCATTTTATTTTTGCAAGTGGCTTTTAAACATCATTTTTACACGTCCCTGTAATAATCCACTACCATTTATTAAATTTTTCATCATATTACATAATAATATGTAAATACAATTATCGTAGAATGGCTATTTATGGTAAAATCATTTTCTCCAATTTCCAATTAATTCAGAAATATGAACAAAGTCATGATTTTCTGTTTATTGGACGGCACGCTAGCAAGCAAACGATTGAATAGGTATCAATCTAAAGTATTAACTATTTATTGTTATACAAAAACTTTTAATATAAAAAAATGTGAATAGGTATGACCCAAGTCTAAAACGACGAAGGTTATTTTTTGTGAAATCATAATATTGCGAATGTGGGTTGTTTTTACAGATCGCAAAATGTTGTAGTTATTTCAGTTTATTTTATATTTATTTTTCGGGTCTGCTATTTTTCATACACAACACATTTTTATTGAATTACTTTAATAATATTCAACTCACTTCAATTTCTAAAGGCATCAATTAAGTTGGGACCCAAAAAGTCCCGGGATGTTGAATCAGTCCCGGGGCTACAAACTCTAATCACGGAACAGAGACAGCCGATCTCGCGCCATCGACTCTGCATAACAAATGCGGGTTATAAATAACGGCCCTCCGACAAATGTATCTTATTACTCACTCATCACGATAGCCAAATTGAATCTTTTATGTCTCATTCACCTGAAATTTCTTTTGTGACTGCCGTCATAAATATTTCTCCTTTGTCCGTGTTGTGTTTCGATTACTCTTTGTGTACCTTAATCGTCATGGAAAAAGATTTCTCTCACATTGAATAACCTGAAACAACTACTTACTTTGCTATTTCTACAAACGCATCCCACATATGCGTACCATTTTCGAAAGTTTTTGAACTTTTTTTTCGATACGTATACGAATATTACACGCATAGACAGTTCGTTTTAGTACACGTATGCTGTCAGTGATGTTAAAGTAAGTAAAGTAAGCCTTGTAAATAAGGAACAGGTCACACTTGACTGTGTGGCAGTACTGGTAGTGGGTATTTCGCCAAAAATGGTCAATTTTTCCTAATTTCCTTGGTACGAAATATATTTTTGTTTTTAACTATTTTTAGTTTACCATTGTATTAAGTAGCAAAAACTAAGCTAATGTATCTAAAAGGGGTGTCATAATTCGTTTTAGAAATAAAGTTATAAGGTCATGAATTTTTGGTAGCCAAGGAAATTATTATAAATATGTTTTTCTCTAAGTTTTCTTCTGTGGTTTGCTTTCTTTTGTTCGATCCATTTTTGAGTACCTTCGCAAGCAAACATACCAATGAATATTGTATCATTACGACCTTTTTACACAAATAAGGAAGATAAATTCAGTAGATTGAATTAAGAGTTAAAAACAAGTTGTTCTATATCTATTCTGATACCCATTTCTTTAAATGTAAATATTAAACTTATTTCAATAAAGAAATACTCAAAATTTGACTTTACGCCGAATTAAAAATGGTCTTTTATAATTTCCTAGGCCATTTTATGCCACGGAAAACAAGGAAATTAGGGCCAAAGAAATCAGATGCCTAAAAGACACCACAGACAAAAAACTATTTACCCTATGCATTTACTATTTAAATCATGGGTTTACCCCTACAGACACTACATCTGTTTAAATAAACAATAAAATTAATCCATTGTTTAGCTACAAAAAACCGTCCAAAGAAATTGACTTTTTAGTAAACAAAAACCCAAGGAGGGACCTACTTATGCGATTTGTCGCGAAACTGATCAACGAAGTACTGTCCTGCCTCGATGGACTCTTGGGACGAAATGGCCGAGTGTAACGGTGCAGTGCATTACATTCTAAGTTCTTTCGTTTCGTTACTACAATGGCCGAAAAGAAGACCCAGGGAAATTATACTTTTGACTCGGACAAGAACTTAACTTCACTTTATTTCCTTCCTTTAAGTATTTGACATTTAAAGATTTTATTTTCTGATTGCCAAACGTTTCTCAAATATAAAGAGAGTGCTATTAGAATGAAATTACGCTTCAATTTGTTATAATGTGCCTTCATTTTGGCAAACAACAGTAGTGGACATAACAAGGAAATTAGAAAACCGACTTTTGATTAAGTTTTTCTACGGTATTATTTGTAGTTTCTGCTATTGTAATAGCAAAAACAAATAAAACTTTTGATTAACTTTCCCATAAAAATAGTTTTATACATATAAATATAAAAAAACATGTGTTCGCCTGCCTGGACACAGAAAATTTACTGTTTCGGCGAAATACCCTAGTGTGGCCATGGCCTATTCGATCGTCGGCCTGCCAGCTGTATTGACATTGCTGTCGGGAGCCGTCAAGGGACAGCCGAATTAGTTCTAGAAGCTTCGTGTACATGACATACAAACTATCTGTTAGATTTATTTAATAGTGACTCCATGTATATTTAATGTGTTTTTTATTTAATCTTGTACGAATAGGTAGTAGTAATTTATTGAAACATCTATGATGATTGATTTTGTTTTATCCACAATTCATTTACCTATCGGTGGTCAATAGGCCGACGAAGTCAAGTATCAGGGATATTCGTAGCTGGTAGTGGCTTCATTTAAAAAGTCTTCACTCATCATTATGAATTGATGTGATAATTGAAAAAGTTTATCACTGACGTTCGATGTTACCTACATCTATGTTAGTAACCGGCATCCGAAGGTATTCCACATTATTCGTCTGGAATCGATTCTTCTTGACGTTTTGCCGAAACCTATCAAGCATTTTAAGTTAAGCAGGCGTCAAGGTCGGGGTTTGTATTAACATAAAAGAAATAGGTAGAGTATTTTTAACGGCAAAGAGGTGACTGGACCAGGCAGTC
Organism: Ostrinia furnacalis; assembly: GCF_004193835.3. Classification (NCBI taxonomy): domain Eukaryota; kingdom Metazoa; phylum Arthropoda; class Insecta; order Lepidoptera; family Crambidae; genus Ostrinia; species Ostrinia furnacalis. The sequence continues at coordinate 60,143 of NW_021130451.1, forward strand.
TACCACCAGGGAGAGGTGGCAGGTGATCGTGCGGAGAGCTGTATCCGCCTCTACAATCGACATGGACGTCTCAACGTAACCACGACCCAAAAGAGATCTACGTAGGTATGTCATGTACATTACTTAGCTCACATGACATTGGCAAACGTAGAAACATAACATATTGATATTGATAAGGATGAAGAAGTATAAGTGCCGTTTTAAACAGCTGCACGTTTCCAAGAATTCAAGACCAAAAATTGGACACACGAATCATCAATCTATTGGACTTTTACAGTGTTACCTTACTGCATTATCCCGTAAGCTATGACGTAACGGAAACTTACATTTTTTCTATTCACTTTGTTCGAAAATACAGGAGCGATGACCTCGAACTCTCCCGGTCTGACTTTGTTGGGAGCACACTTTGCGTCAAATTGAAACCATTAGGGGAAAACGTGTTTTTCGGAAGGGATAAGTAAGCTCTCGATTGATGGTGTGAAAGGCACCCATTTCCCGCTTTCACGTTATTCAGATATTAATGTTTTTGAAAGAATATTGAGATATTAATATAATATTTTGGAAATGGGTATGACATAAACTCCGAATTTAATAACTATTGTAAGGATGAATCCCAACTAATATTATAAATGCGAAAGTAACTCTGTCTGTCTGTCTGTCTGTCTGTCTGTCTGTCTGTCTGTCTGTCTGTCTGTCTGTCTGTCTGTTACGCTTTCCCGCTTAAACCTCGCAACCGATTTTGATGAAATTTGGCATAGAGATAGTTTGAGTCCCGGGAAAGAACATAGGATAGTTTTTATCCCGGTTTTTGAAACAGGGACGCGCGCGATAAAGTTTTTCTGTGACAGACAAAATTCCACGCGGGCGAAGCCGCGGGCGGAAAGCTAGTGTATTATAAAATAGAGAATAAAAGTCAATAAAGGAATTAATTAAGCAAATATAGTTTTTTATAAAGTGCTTTTACACTTCCGAGTCACTATAACTTCTATAACCATGGTTTACGGCTTGGGAGCAATAAGAAGACTTGTTTCTCTCGAAATATTTTATTCGACCCTTATTAACTTCAAACTAGAAATGTGAAACCTTCAATTAAATTGCATCTTATTTATCTGAAAGTACCTATTTACCTAGGTACCTATTTCCAATTTCGAACGAATTTCCCAATCGAAAGTAATTCTATTGGAAATTTTCTGAGAACCTATTACACCTTTTGAAAGTCAAAGGTGTTTCTGAGATTCAGTACAAATGATTTCTCGGGAGCGCGAGAAGCAATCGCGCGGAGTGGGGCCCGCATTTTGCTAATAGGTTTGCCTGAGGGGTGCTTATTAGGAAATACTTTCAGAAATACCTTAATCTTATCCTTACTTTAAGAATCATCGATTATCTGAAAAATCATCCTATTAAAATATTTAATAAGTCAAACTACGAACAATGCTCTTTTTCTTAAAAAATGTTTCCTTGAAATGCCCAAAGATAGATTCTGCTATTAAAATATTTTTAAATCAAGGGCCAACTAAAATTTTCTGTACTGACATTAAAGGATTTCCTCCAATATCGGTCAGAAAATTTTAGATTACTATTTGGTACCTACTCCTAATTTTAGTTAAATATCTATGAAGGAGTTATTACAATACACCCCGATTTAGTAATTAAATCGTGAAACTAAAAGGCTGTTTCAGAACCTACTAATAAGTTTAAATGACTATACAATATACACAACAATAGTACTATGTATAAAAACAAGAACAATTAAAATAATAATCTTTTGAATGGAGGTTTCTATATGCTTTTATCGTTTCCCATCCGAAAATAATAACTTTGTTTGAAGACAAAGGTAAATGAAGTGTGTTCTTTCGATGTTTCGTTAATGTTCTGAATTATTGATAAGCAAAGATTGATCTTTGTGGCCCAAAATTTTGATACGAGTAGCCAATATAGGCTTACGAGTATATAACTTTAAGAATAATGGATTACTTTTACATGTTTTTTGTCTGTATTTATACGGTTGAAATCCATTAGAGGCAAGCTCCAAGTTTTCACTGAGTCTACATATTTTACTTAAAAACATTCTTCGAGATAAAAAACTTAAGAACGCAAAAATAGCTTCAATTTTCACTACTCATAAGTTTTTTATGTTTGAAACTTGAACAAAGATTAATTCTGCATTATTAAACACACGCTACCACTGAAACTGGCCAAGCGCTTTTTACGTTTTTTACAGCACCTAACACGATTTTAAATCTTCCTAGTCCAAGTTCTTTTTAGAAGCCGAACTTACTTGTTAGAGCGTGCCTAATTTTTTTTACAACGAGTTGCGCTGAAGAGTAAACATTTTCTGTTTTAAGCTTCGCTCCCGGGAATACCTTGGTACTGGGGTACCGGGCACATCGAGCTTAAATACTATAGTATCTTATTTCTTCGTAATAGAGGTGATTTTACACCAAAACTGTATAGTCTAATGTGCTGTCGTCTGCACAAGTGAAGCTGTTCGCAGTTGAGCGGCCACGTTTTTATGGAGAATTTTATTTTTAAAACAAACACACGAAAGCTGCGATGAATTGTTTGCAACATACTGCGAGTACTTGAACATGAAAAACATGCTTCCAAGAGTTCCAAGGATGATATTTTAACAGGAATTTGTTCAGTTGTTTAATTAGGACTGAATATAGGTAGAATCTAAAGTAAAACCAGCTCCATAAGTTCAGGTAAAGAACTGAATTCTCTTAAAAGTGACGAAATAAGTAAGCTTTTCAGACACTAGAATTGATTCCCTAGTGGGAAGAGCACTATCATCCTACACAATAGGAGAAGTAGCTTAAAGAATTCCTGAAAACATTATATCTAGCTTCTGAAAAGGATTAGTTACCTGTAGAATGAGATTTATTCGCGAGGGCGGGCGGCGGTTACGGTGTTATTTATTAACCCGCCCGCCGCCGGGAACTCAACATTATCACTGCACTATAAACTTAAGAAAGAAAGAGAAAGGTCATTTATATAACTCGCCAGCATTCCACACATATAATTTCTAATTGACGCCGTAACTGCACATATTGTATTGAGAAATGAATAATAATTACTTATTACAAAATCTTTTTGCGAGTATTTCATAATGAGATGCGTTTTTGTATCCAACCAAATATGGAAACTTAAGACCACCTTTTAACCTTTTAGGATGGGTTGCACCACCTAATTTTGATGGTAACTATGACAATAACCGGTGATTTTTGTATGGAGTTTGACAGATTTTTGACGTTTGTCACAGTTAAAGTAAGATGGTGCAACCCAGCCTTAGACTCGTAACATAATGTAATGGCTAAATTGAAAATTGCCGTAGTAAATACTTACCTACCTACCTTTTACGAAAAACGTTGTAAAAGGCATACTTTGTATCAAATTGATTACTATAAGATTTTCTTTCAAATGAGAACAAAGGGTCAAACAAGCACTTACATATTATACTCGTATTTCCCAGATTTTACGTCTTCTTCATCAAACGTATTACAAAATATGATTTATGGCCCGAATAAGTATTTACATTCACACCAAATCCTCGTAATATCATAAAAGCTTGAACTTCAGCGAATATTTAACTGCTACTACCTACAATAGTCTATGATAGAGTAGGATCACCGCCATGTAAATTAATCTTAGTAAACGAAGGTAAAGAATATCTACCGTATACTTATTAAAAACTAGATAAAATACGCACATTGTAACTTGTGCTGTAAACTTTACTTGCAGTTTGGTAATAAAATTAATACCTATTTCATTAGAAATAGGCTTCATAGGCACTTGCCATATGTTTGTCTCGAAGCGCCGGTAGGGCCCAAAAGATAAGGAGACATGTAAAGTTCCCCTAAAAGGCTACCTTATTTTTACTGTATTTTGACGTTCATTAATAGTGCCACCAGTGATGAATAAAGTATTTTTGATTTGATAAAAATTTTCTTTCCGCAAATCTTAACCGTGTCGTTTCTAAAAATAACTTGTTAGCGAGAGTGTACGTGTGTAGTAGAAAGAGTGATTGTGCAAATGTGCATAAACTGTAGAGTCTACTAGTACCTATAAGTTGCATGTCATCATCATCATCATTTCAGCCATACGACGTCCACTGCTGAACATAGGCTGTATGATGATTACTACATGATTGATACTACAATGGCCAATGATTACTACAATGGCCGGTTGGTGGCGGCCTGCATCCAGCGCCTTCCTGCTACCTTTATGAGGTCGTCAATCGACTTGGGTGGTACCAGAAAGTTACATGTGAGCTTACTTCATTCATATCTACTTACATACAGTCGCATTTTACGTGCGAATAAAAAATCAGGCAGCTCTCGACAAGGCATGCAACTTTGTAGCTAAGCAGAGCACAACTTCCAAATTGGATGGCTGGTCCGAGCGGGTATTCTGAAACAGGTTTTATGTTCAACGTTTGTTTGTCACGTTCTGCCCAACTACGAGCTTGTGCAGTGAACAAATGTGACAAAAAAATGTGTATGTAACTATTTAACTAAGTATGATGACTACGGCACATCGTCCAAGCTGCGGATGCAACACTTAACACTTTAAAATAATGTATTTGAGTGAGTTTTTTAAAGAAGATAAAATTTTGATAGACACAAAATAAGTTGCACTGAAGGTAATCCATATGGGCAAACGCTAAATAAACATGACAATTCGTTAATTAATATTTATCAACATTAACGTCTTGAGTTTTTGTAATGGCGATCAAGTTTTAAAATAAAAATAGATTGTCCATCATACCGGTTACCGTGTGTGCCGAATGCAGTATTGTATATGACCTGTTCGCTCTAAAAACATTCACTGTTTATCGGTATATTTTATAAATAAGCGCAGATATATGATGATACAAAACATCCTCGCCCAGTTTTCGTCCACTCTTACTTGTAAGAACCCCAGACCATAATCCCAAGGAAGATATCGGCTACTAACGAGTTTCAGTTCCACTTTGCCCTTCTTTAATAGTCACTCCGATACTTCCCTGGGCACTACCCGTTTTCCCTTTTAACTTGCGCTGCTCTGCTCATCACAAGCCATTAAATGCGGACATTCCCCGCAATCAGGCACTTGTCATTTCCCGCGTCGCTTCACTCGAATTACTTAATTCATTACGATTTTAATCTAAAGCCCTTTAAAAGGTCCGAGATTAATAGCCTTTGGTTTGTGGTCCCTTATTAAATGTTTCAATTTCATTTCGAATAAAGGGATTAACTATTCAATTTGCGTAATGAAATAATGCTGCAGTGACACGGTGACTTTTATGTCGGGTGTGACGTGAGCTGGGGTTTTGTTATGACTACAGTCTGGCTCAGGCAAAATATTTTATTTAACAATAAATTAAGGTACGAAGTAGGCTTCGTAGGACGACTGCCCACGATCATTTTTAAATTTTTTCTTAACAGATAGAAGAAAACAGGAGAAGTTGGATTGGAAGTTAAGGTTCAACTTCCCTCCAGTGCCAAACAAAGGTTTGTTTTTTTTATTAAGTAACCTTAAGTAAAAAAAAAATTAAACCGGGACACACTTGACCTTTACTGGTTGGGTTTTTATTAGCGGTCAAGCTGTAGATCCTGGCTACACAAGAGTCAACAGTGGGAACGAGAGGTGAAAATACATAGTTCCGTTTTTAAAAGGTATCTTATCGTATTTTATCCAGCAACTGAACATCGGAAGCTTCATAAGTACATATTTGTTCACTAATGTAAGAAAAAACAGTAACTATAATATGTTTCAGTCCTCGCAAATAACTATTAGGGCCGCTTATTTCGTGGAACTTGGCTGGGAACAAACAGGCTCATAAGTCGTGGGTCGAAAGCATTTTTCCTCGGTTACCGCCCAGCACTAAAACACTTACGAGTTGTATTCAGCAGTAGTGATGTGTAGTAAAATGATATCGACAAGCTGAAAGTGTTTCCGAGTTTTTTATGTTAGTCGCGTATAAAAAATTTAATTGGTGCACTAAAATGACCTTTGAATTAGCTATTTTTAACATACTGTACAAGTAGGTAAACTAAGTGTAATGATCAGTAATAAAAAATACCACGAAGATTGTAAGTAACAAGGACCAAATTAATATTTCTTGTTACAATTACAATTTTCAAAAGGCTTTTTATTACTCGTTAAAACTCCTGTCTGCCAAATGGTAAATTGGAAATCCAATGAAATCAGAATAAAGCATTTACAAATTAATTACCATTCATTCTAAAATTATTACTTACTAGCGGCCGCCCGCGACTTCGTGCCCGTGGATCTCGTTTTACCCCCCCTTCATCTATCTTACGCGGTTCAGATTTTTCCATACAAATGTTTTTTCCCGCTAACTCCCGTTCCCGTGAGAATTTTGCAATATCCTGTTGTAACTAAGCTTTAAGTTTACTAAGGTACCTGCATGCCAAATTTCAAGAGTCTATCTTACGCGGTTTAGATTTTTTCATACAAAATGTTTTTTCCCACTAACTCCCGTTCCCGTGGGAATTTTGCAATATCCTGTTGTAACTAAGCTTTAAGTTTACTAAGGTACCTGCATGCCAAATTTCAAGCGTCTTACTTAAGCGGTTTAGATTTTTCGTACAAAAGGATTTTCCCGCTAATTCCTGTTCCCGTGGGAATTCCTAAGTATCCTATAACCTGCCCAGGAGTATGAAAAATAATTGTACCAAGTTTCGTTAAAATCGGTCAAGTAGTTTTTGTTTCTATAAGGAACATACAGACAGACAGACAGACAGACAGACAGACAAAATTTTTACTGATTGCATTTTTGGCATCAGTATCGATCACTAATCACCCCCTGATAGTTATTTTGAAAATATATTTCATGTACAGAATTGACCTCTCTACAGATTTATTATAAGTATAGATTGTGTGTCTGGTCGACAACGAGAGACGCTCCAAAATTGGATTTTATCACCAAATTAAAATTATAAATGTAATACCTAACTTCAGTAATATGTACCTATTATTATTTTAGACACTTAAGTAAAACTGTTAGTGAAAAACCTTACAACACTAGCTCGAGTCTAAACTTAAACTAAATCTGACCGCGCGATATCACACAATTCTGTTTACCCTGTCCCCTGAGTGGGGAAGCGATTTCTTCCAGTTGACTTATTGAATTTGAGACTGGAGACCACGCGATAACAAAAGAAAGGAAATCGTGACCGAGCTCCAATAAAAATAAAGTAATTGGTTTGGTTCGGTAAAATATAATAATAATGGGACTGTTCTTGATTCTACTAGTTATAAATATTACTGAAGTTTATTCTAACAGGAAAAACCTTATCTCACTTACGTTGGTTGTTAGGAAAGATGTCATGAAGTTTCACTGATATAGAACAAAAGTTTTCATTACAATGGTTAAGTATTTTAAGTTTCTTGAAGTACTTATAAACTGCTGGTATGAACATGACCTTTGTTTTTTTAAAGTGATTCTCGATAATACAGATATCAACATTCGTCTGCATGTAAGTAAATGTAAATAGTATACGTTGATTTAACAATAGTTGCAAAATATAAATTGAAATTCAGAAATTCTTAATTTCTTGCTGCTTGCTTCTGAAAACATTATTTACCAAACATTTCATTTCAAAAAAATCAAAGACATTTAAAAAAAAAATTATGCACAAAAAAGCAAGTTTTTAACTGTTGAGTCGGACTAAAGAAATCGTTTAAACCACAAACTGTGGCCTGCAGTTGATATTAAAGTCATAATGACCGTAAATATCCCGTGTTTCTTTTTGTATGGAAAAGTAAAGCCATGTTGAAAGTGCTCCAAGTGATTGAACTAGGTTTAAACTTGCTAAAGTTACCACGCTCTTTACCATATCAAATATATTATTTTACTTGGCTATTCTAGTTATACAATTTAAATGTACTGCCTCAAGTAGGAATTGAACCTATAAGGTAGGTATTTGACCGCAATCGTACCTGATGTTAAAATCGATGTGCGTGCAGTCTAGGATGGTACATTTATGTTCCCTGTAAGTGCTTGTTCACTCTCGCCTTGGAAAGGCCCGGATTATAGTGTTCGGGAAAGAGTTTGCGATTTCTAGTCTCTAGCTTTAATTAAAAATGCCTAAAGTTTCGTAAAATCCTTTCTTAGCTGATGCCTACGTCATAACATCTACCTGCATGCCAAATTTCAGCCCAATCCGTCAAGTGGTTTGGGTCATTCAGTCAGTCAGTCACCTTTGAGTTATAAATACTCGTATATTTAGATTCGTTTTACGTCTTTTCTTCTTTATACCTCGAGTAGTCCGTATTGGATTGTAATCTCTTCTCAGGCCCGCAGTAGTTTTACGGCCGCCAGAGTCGCCGCGTTTTATCACCGCCGAGCAGCCACTTATCACTCTCACTTAATTTGTCTAGATGTTACTGCCGCGCCGTCAGCAGCAGAAGGAACTTAATTTTTTAAGCTGTTAGACGTATAGACGAAGTTAAATCTTGATTCGTTTATTGATTGTTCAAGCTATTTTGGGGATACTTTTCAAGGGGTACTCGAAAGATGCCTTGTCTTGCATTAAAAAAAAATCAAGACATCTTAATACGAGTAATACTAAAAATTAATCAAGCAACTATCTTAACTTACTGTGACTGTATTTCTTTTTTACTATAATGACCCTTGACTTGTAGAGGTTTGTGCCTGGTCAGGGTTGGATTACACACACACAGAAATTAACAATCGCTTTGTTTTAAAAGTTTGTTGAAATACATTTTTTTCGTTTTATTTTTAAATGACATATGTAACCAATCCCATTACCTGTAAAATATGATTACCTGTAAAATATAACTACATGCTTGAAAAGACACGTTAAGATATCAATTTTGTTTTCTTGCCATTACCTTGCGAACTCTACAAGCTTCTGCAGGGTTAAGTAAAGGTTCTTGTTCCAGGAACACGCTGAGCAACTAACAGAGGCCGCTGACTTTTATTACCTCCTTACTAGGGTTATTTCAGGGAACAAAAACAACTAAAACAAATATAAAACCACACAGTAAAAGTATACTAACTCTTGAAAAACAGGTAGAAGCTACATAGAGATAATTACATGGGATTAACTAAAATAATTTTACTTCCAATTTTAATTTCTGAACTAGGCTTTGAACTTTACAAAAAAAGGTTATTCTTCCCCATTTAACTAGTCCATAATAAAGCAAAGTTTCAACTGGGTCCCAGGCAGCTGATATGACACTTACCTATCTATGTATCTTAATACTTTTTTAATTACAATTTTTACACATTCAAAATACTGTCGAATCGAACCTGCCACCTCTGCCGTAGGTAGTATAGTAGCCGAAATCCCAACCAATGTGCGAAATGGGTCATTCAGTTTCTACGTTTCCAGTCCAAACAGTGTTTTAAGTTCGTATCGGAGTGTTCCTTTGATTTATTCATACACTGGCCGAATGAAATTCAATCTTCCGAGAGAAATATCCAGAGTGCCCTGTCACTGTCGTACTGCTTGATTTATTTAAAAGCTGACATGGTTCAGAGGATTTGCTTTACTGCAAGTTCTTTGAGTGCTCGCGAAAGGAATCTTAGTGATCTAAAAGTACAATAAGATGGCGCTACAAAATGCAGATTTCAATGTGACTATCTTATCCAATTTAGCGAGTAGAAATTCTTACATTTGATTTCTTTTGAAAGCTAGGCAAGACCTGTTATGAAGTGGCAAGGTGGATCGTTGTCAGGGACGTTATGTCTGGAAAGATAATTATATTTATCACTTTTTTGCATTAATATTCCACGTCAATATTTTTAGTTTGTTGTTTTAACTACAAACCGTTTCACTGCTTGCTCACTGCCCAGTTTCCCCCAGGCTGAGCCCCGGCAGAAAAACATTTTTCTCATTACCTATTTTAGCTCTACTTTTGGGGGAAGGTGGCCTTATCTAGTAACAAGATGACGTAAGAAACCGTATCGATCACTGCTTGGACTATTCATTATCCTGGACATACGAAATTTAAAATCAAAAAGCGAACTATCCAAATCCAAGATGTCACCAACAAATTCGCCGCCGAGCAAAACAACACCGAAAACCGCTAACGAATGACATGAAAAGAGAAAACGCATATCCGAGTGTCCGTCATTCATGCCGGGTTCGTTGACCTTAATTAAGCGGTGTAAGGGTACGGTAGGTACAAATTCATTGAAAAACAAGCACTTGGTAGTGACTCCACACGTTAGGCATCTCATCTAAGTACGTTTTATCTTAAAAAATTAATTAGGGCAGAAAACAATCGCATGGAATTAAAATATTATATCTCACTATTCAAAACATTATTTACATAGCAAAATATTAATTTCCTTTGCTACGCCACTCCGCCACCGCCCAAAGCGGTCAAAGAAGAATAAATAAACGTCAAACCATGCTCGATTCTTCAAACCAAGCCACAACCTTAAAAATTGAAAAAACTTATTTTTTCGTAAAACCTAGTCATTAAAAACAAGTTTATTGAATAGAAATCATAAATTCACCTGTAATTTTCCTACCAAAACTAAATACATGGTGTCATTAGTTGTAGCCACAGTGCTTACAATCTGTTTCTATGCGCGACTTAGTAAAAAGCCCACGAAGCAAGAACGCCGGACCTCTTCGCTCCAGCCCGGGGTTTTATAATGCATTCTTTCAGTTTTAATTAAACTTAGACTTCGGGGTTTTCAGCGAGTTTGTTTACTACAGTTAAAGCTGATTTTAAATCCATTTCAATTAAGTTAACTCTTATCGGTGGTTAAAGCGATCCATATTTGAGTAACTAACTAGACTAGATAGCATTAAAACTAAGGCTGGGTTGCACCATCTTATTTTAACTTTGACAAATGTCAAAAATCTGTCAAACTCCATACAAAAAGCACCGGTTATCGTAGAATTTACGGTCAAACGGTTAAAATGAATTGGTGCAACTCAGCCTCAGTCACTAGTAGCCCTTCAAGTAGGTACCAGAGAATCTAGACACAATAGAAATCAATTGTTACCGTGGTCTCATGCTACCATTTAGAGGTCCATGAGTTAATTAGGTTAATATACTGGTTTTGGTTAACATACGTTTTTACGTGTTCTGTACGAGTAAATAATGCATGAACCAGTTTCATAAACCAGTAATTAATTCGCGCCGTTGGATTAACATACGCCATTATTTCTACGTAGCCTGTGCAAAAATATCGCCGCCATATTGCATCGCTATAGGCTAAAATTACGTGTCCGTCGGTTCGCGCCAGGATAACCTGCTGTCAGTAAGCAGGAGTCATGCGCTTTTATTTCTGATAAAGCAAACTTACCCGTGCGTGAAATTCAGGTCCTATCACCGTTAAATAAAGTCCATTATCAGCTACCTGATTTCCAATAAACAGCCACGGCCCCACAGATTAAAGTTCAATCTATTTGATCCGTATTGAGGTGCATTAGGGTTGAAAGTTGGTTAGTCTCAATTAACTGGGCAGTTTCAGTGTGATCTGGGTAAGCTTGTTTAATCAACTGCTCAGTGCTACAAAACAATGGGTTTGCGCCGATGGTAGTTCGTAATTTGGAAAGAAAATAAACGAAAAATTTTGGTAAGTACTTCGTAAGTAGTGCATACTAACGAGCTCCGAGTAAAATTGTTTAGGGCGTATTGTATTTACCACACGTTTTTATTTACAATTCGTTACAGGGTTCAGTAAGAAACTACTAAAACTTAATGCCAAAGTAGTTTTAAACGTACCTACTTACCTGACATGTTGAAATATCTCAGTGCGAGAGGTAATACCTCTCAGGTTTCGGCATTGAAAAGAACGTTCTTTTTGTCAAATAAATTGTTGTAGAGCAGAAAACTCTACTATCCATAAAATTACCAGTAAACTATGACGACTGAAATCAAACGACATTACCATGCAAATCATAGGCAGCGATGTGCGGGCGCACTGTAGTTGTTTGTTTCTTAACGGGCCGTTAGCAGTTGATTAGCGCGCTAATCACGCGTGCAGTCGGATGCCGCCTGTATGGTGACACTCACAATAGCCTATTCAGGTGAGCAGGGCTGGCATTACGATTAACCAGCTCAATAGAAAACCGGGAAGTGGGTCAATTTTAAGTTGCAAGATTTGACGACAGACACCAGACATGTGAAAGTAATAAAAAGCTTGTAAAATAAGCCTAACGGGGAATTATCTTTCTCGTCTAACTTGTAGAACCCTAAGTGGTAAGGTTAATAAAAATACTTTTCATCTACATGTTTGGTGAATTCCGCTGCGATTTAAGGGTAAAAATATAAATAAATACCTTTTGCTAGCGACATTTCGCGATTAAAACTGTTTAGTACTTGCTCATACAATTTGAAATATTAGAACTCTACATATTACGAGTAGGGTCTTTTCCAAGACAAAATTACTTTTTCCTTCTTCAAGTCCCCAAAAATGTAGAATCAAAATGTGTTGAATGTTAGTACAGACGGCCCGTATGTAAAAGTCTAAAATTGCCAGCGTTATTAATAAATTGAGAACCATTTTACAAACACTCGATATAAATTAACCGCCTCTGTGGTCTAGTGGTAAGACCACCTGCTTCAGACGCAGAGGTCTCGGGGTTCGATTCTCAGTGGGGGCAGATTTTTCTGTTCGGTTTGGTTGGTGGTAGGGCTTGTTCTAAGTTAGCCTGGCTAGCTACCACCATCTTACCTAAGTCTGACGCCATAACAACAACGTTAACAGCATTGTTGTGTTCCGGCAGTTAGAGGTAAGATAGCCGGTTCCTCCGTGGTTGAGGATTCCGGGTGAAGCTCGCTTCCACCTTCGGCCTGATCATCACTTACCATCAGGTGAGATACAGGCCAAGAGTTTCCTCGTAGTGTATAAAAAAATACAACCCCTTTTAAAGTTGAATAAGACTTTAAGGGTAGTTGCTGTGTAATAGCCTTTATTAGCAGCTAACCATGCGTTAAGCTGCGCGATACATTGTGAAACTTTCGAACAACTCGTACAGCTTCCGTTCAGCACTCGTTTCCTCGCCGCGACTCGCGTGTGAAGGAAATGAACTGTGGAAAATTGGGGGTGATGTTGAAGTTCCTGAAAATAAATATACCTATTGCCGTAGTTTGGTATCAGTGTCTTTTTCTCTATGTTCAATTATTTATGTAACGTATAAATGTAAATTACTAAAAAGCAAAAGAATCCATTCAGTTTGCATATCTTTTTATTTCTCAGTGGTAAATCCATTGCAGATCAAAATAGCCAGCTGTATGTAATAGCAAACTAGCCAGTCAATTATAAGCTAACAATTTGTTAATGAATATGACATTGTGTCGCATTATTGACGGCAAAATTGGAGGGAGAATTTCACAGCACGCAAAAACAGACCTCAGGCTATTTTGATACGCGATTTTCTTTAGAAAAGTTTATGTTTACTTTTTCAGGCTCTTTCGATCCGATTCTTTCTTTTGGAAAGGTTATTTTTACTTTATTTTTTCTCATAACTTCCTCGTTGTAAAACCCCAAAACTTGGAACTCTTTTCAAAGATTTTTGATTCTATATTTCATTTATTTTTGCATTTTAGCTTTTAAAGAGCAATTTTACCCGTTCCAGTAGGATTTTTTCTTTAAAACCCATTAATTTGGTTTTAATGTGGGTCCCGATACAGGTTAACCTTCCCTTGTGGCACCCCTATACACGCCCATATCCCGGCGGCTTGCGTGTCCTTTTTGTGTCGATTGTCTTGCGCAGCCGGCGCTATGGCAATCAGTAAATGAATCTGATATTGTTTTGCTATCGTTGACTACTATGCATGGGGAAACGCTGTCATGAACAGCACTTTTCGAAAAGGACTTTTTGTCTGTTTGTGTGCCTTTGAGAGGTTTTTATTTGTCAAAACTGTAATTTGTATCTTTGTTAAGAGTTTTCCTTTTTAGTTTTTTGGGTTCTAATGAAGTTATAAAGAAAGAAAAGGAGCAAAGCCTTTCTCAAATTGTCCCATAATATGTACTAATACCTCCCTAGTTCCCTAGATGAGGCTAATATTCGTTGTAGAGTCGTTCTGTGAAAACGTATATTGGAATTGAATTCCAATCAATTTAAAACGTCTTGAGAATTCGCTCATTTCATCAGATCGTTCAATTTGCGCGTAAATCCATTTTAACACACTCTATTTGTTACGTTTATTTAGGATTACACTTTTACTTATTTCTTCACTACAACAAACATAAACGCCGAGCAAACTTATTCAGAGGAACCACGGATGTATCTAATATGTAAATAGATAAAGATCTATATCTATATCGGCTATTCGGTATTGTAAATGAACCTAAAATTGCTCGACGCATGTTCTCTATCAGTCCGATAGCAATGCACAGTTTGCACAGGGGGAAAACTGTCATAAACACAAACGGTGTTATCATCACACAGCTAACACGTCTATATCACACATTATCACAAATAAGCAAAATCCTGCCACTATTTACGTAGGTACTAGATTTTGATAGTGGAAAATTCGATTGGTATTTGGACTAGGTATTATTGTGTAAAATGCCTTTAAATGACGTTTCGGGATTTAATAGGGGAGAGTTCGGTATATTGTACCGCCGGGTAAATTGTACCACCCTCATATTTCGTAAAGTATTTATTGAATGTCTGTAATTGCAACACTCAGCGATACACAACTAAAATCAATTAATATCGGCCATGTGGTTTTTGCCGTGACAACAAACACGTGTGTTTTATTTTGAAAAGTATTTTTTCATTGTTTTCAAGTAACTTTTGACAATACATGTTTAGAATGTAATTTTGTTAAATTTAATCACAGGGTGTTTCTAATATATTATTTAGAAGCGTAAATTAGTGTGGATTACAATTATTTGAAACATTTTTCGGTATTTATAAGCTATATTTTTTACCGATTTTTTAAAAGCACTATCACCTAGTCGGCTAAATTGTACCACATCAAGTTGTATGGAACTTTACCAAAGGATTTTGAAATTTTTTTTAGTAAATCATATTTTGAAGTTATAATAGCGTAGTTATGTTTGACTAACAATAAATGAAAGCAAAAGACTGGCAAAGTAGATTAGGTACAAGTGTGCGTTACGATAATTGGAATTACAAAACTTGTACTCAAAATCGTGATAACGTGTAAAACAATATCGATTGTCTATGTTATTAACTACTGTTCCTCTTCGTTTCCTAATTTGTTAAGAATGTATCGTATAATATTTTGCCATAGTTTTTTTAAAGGCTTGAAATTTATTGAAATCCAATTTAGTAACCCTGTGGTACAAATTATCGAACCGGTTGGCTAAATTGGACCGAAGCTCTGAACTCGTACTTTGTTGATTTGTGCTAAATATACAACAATCATGTTAATTAATACTTATGAAATAGTAAGTTGAATAATGTATCTTTTATTATATACCATGGACATTAGCAAAAACAAAGGAAAACTATGTGTAAAATGGGATTGAAAAAAACTGGTCCAAATTAGCGGACTCTCCCTTAAATGGCAATGCCAGATTTTGTATGGAAGGTGGCGTCTTTTTTTTTTCGCGCGGCCATCGACCAAACTTTGTTTTTTGATTTCAAAATAGTGTTTTAAACCAAACTTACTATGGCATGTATACCTCTAAACTCAGTCTGAACTGAGTTACGAGCATTAGAAGTTTAATCCTCAACCCTCATGATCAAATAAAAAGAAAAATTTTTACCCGCTACAGAAATTTTTATACTGATCTTTTAAGAAAACTCAAACATGAACACGAATCATTAGAACTAGAAAAAAACAAAAATTCTCCAAAAAAACTCTGGAAATCGATTAGGACTATAACACACACAAACAAAACTAAAGAAAAATCTCAAGCGCTTATAAAAATTAAAGACACAACAGAGAAATCTCTGAACCACTGCAATGAATTCTTTTCAACTATCGGTAAATGTTTGGCAGAGAAAATACTTACAAACACAAATGAAACTCAAAAGTCATTAGCAGCCAAGGTTTCATTGCAAGGTGCACCTGTCCAATCGTTGTTCTTGGAACCTACTGATGTGGCCGAAATCGAGTCCATAATAATAAATCTTAAAATAGATAGTGCACCCGGCCTAGATGGTGTATCAAATAGGCTATTAAAAGTAGTGAAAAACCACTTAATAACTCCTCTTACAGCTATCTGTAACTTAAGTCTATCTGAGGGAATATTCCNAGGACTTTTCTTGGGTGGTGGACATTTGGTTTTGGGCTCCCCGCATGGTGCAGGAGGGCAACCTGGAGGGCACTTTGGTTTACATGGGTTGGGGCAAGGTGGTTTCTGTGGCGGGGGCGGTGGCGGTGGTGGTGGCGGACAGGTAGGCGCCGGCGGAGGACATGGAGGATTTTTCTTTCCGCACCCTCCAACAACTGGATCTACTTGTGTGCTCTGCATTTTCAACTCCACAAATTCCTTGCAAAGTTCCATTCGATTCCGATCTCTTACTCTCTTCAGCATTTCGGACAATGATAGCGGCTTTTGTGGGTGTTCTTTCGGTAAAGTAGTGGGAGACATTTCACTTTTTGCTGTGTCTGCAGTAACATGAGGTACAGTGCCTTTATCAAATAGTGGATTCAATAACGTCTCTCGAGTTACTGTTCTTGATGTCTCTGATGACTCCTCTGTTTCTTTAAGAATTGGTTCTCTATTTGATGCAGAACCAATTGGGTCTTTACTTAACCCAGACATAAGCATTTGTTGGTCTGGTATCGGATCTGGTAAAGGAGCACTTTCAATGCGACCCATCTCTACAGCTATGACTGGCACTTCCGATTCTTCTTCATCTAGAGCTCTCCTTGATAACTCACTGGAGGACAACAAAGTGTGAGGAGAAAATTGTGGACCACAAGAGGGTTGTTCCTCCACTAAATTAATAGATTCAAAAGCTTTGGCATCAGAATCACGCACTTTCTTGTCATAAGTATTCACAAGAATTTGATAATGATCCGATTGATCAATAACATTTTGCATATTATTTTTATCAGTGAGTGATTTGTTTGGTTCTGAAGGAAGACCATCTTTTGGTATAACACCTACGGTATCTAAAATTTGACTTGGCGCAGGTGCCCTTTCGGGACCACTATAATCAGTTTCTTCGTAATTATGTATTGTGTCTGGCTCACTTTCTCTCGATATAAATGATAGTTGCTCATAGTATTGGTGAGGGGTAAGTGGTTCTTGCGTAGGTGAATAGCTTAAAAATACTGGTTTTTGCTCATCACTTTCTTTCATAGTTTCAGGTTTATTGAATTCTCTGATTAGGATGCCAGGTTCAGTGTGTGGGGATGTTTCTTTGGAAATAATGTTTAGATCTTCTTTGAGATGAGGTGGCTTTATTCGTTCCATTCTCAGAATATTAATCCCTTGATTATCATCTGCTTCGAAATTTATCGCAGGTGATGCCTTTTCAGCAATATCTGCTGCATTTTCTTTAAATTGATATGGTTTCGTGCTTTTCTTCGTGAGATGTTCAAGTCTAGTCTGTAAAAGATTTCTTAGTGTTTCAGCCTCATTGTAATTGTTTAATAAGTTTGTTTGAACTGCTCGTGGAGAAATGTCGCTTGGATCAACTAAATCAGTTAAAAGATTGGTCGATGCTAGTTTCTCGTGGAGAATAGCTGCATCTTCTTTCTCCATTTCCTTTAGTTCCTGTAATGAAATTTTTTCGCCTGTGCTGTTTCTTATGACAACTTCAAGTTCTCTGTGAAAAGCATCATCTTCATTTAAATCAACTGAAGTTCTTTGCTTTGATTTCAATCTTTCTTCATCTTTCACCGTTGAATGATCTGTCTTGTTTTTATCTGACATCATATCAGATTCACCTGACATAACTGCTGCAGTCATTTGTCCTAACAATTGTTGTGGAGGTCTTTCTTCCTTATTTCCACAACCCAAGTTAGTTAGATTTTCATTTTCAAACATATTTTCAACTCTAGATTCGATTGGGTCTGTTAAATGTATAGGCTGTATTCTTTCCACACAGAGAGAGTTATCTTCATCTTCATAATTTGAAATTAGATTCACCGAATTGGCTTTGACAGGCATAAGTTCAAAAGGTGGAGGCAAAATATTATTCAGGCTTTCTAATTCCTCTAGTCTTCTAAGTTTTGCTATGAAGTCCAGTTCAGTCTTCTCAACTGGTCTTCGGGGTCGTTTCATAATATCAGGCTGAATGATTCCAACATCGGTTGCTGTTCGCCTGGAGCCTCTTCGAGTACTCGGTGGAACACCAAGCTTTTCCATTTCTTTAAGAATCCGTTCGTCAATTTGACCACTTGGTGAATCTAGGCAGCGTCGTGCCAGTTCGTCGAAGTTGCTATCCTTTCGCGAAGTGCCTTTTCGGCGGCCTGATCTATCAGATGAAAAGTTTAGAATAGTAATTTTGTCAATAGTTCGTCGTTTTTTTCTGTTTCCTAATACTTTAGGATGTGCATTGAAGCCCTCGATCTTAGATTTGGCAGCAGCTTCGACTAATGGCGTCTCATCAATAACTTCGACCTTTTGTGCAAGTGTTTCCACATTTTCTTTGGCAGTCGTAGCTTGTAGTTCAGTGATTGGTATGCAAATGGGATCGACCACGTCACTCTTTTTGTCACCAGCATTCGAATCTTCCCCAAATATTTCTTTGATGATTCTTTGACATTTTTCACATTGGTTCTCTGGGTTTGACGGCATTTCAGGAGTCACCATATGCATGAGACTCTCTTTGTGCTTGGCACTTGTATCTGGGATGTAGTGAGTGTGTGGTGGGTTCGGCGAAAAAGCACGATCTATTATCCGTTGACATCTTTCGTAGTCGCTTTCGTCTTTGGAACCGGAATCTGTGCTTTTGTCGACTCTTCTTTGAACGCTGACAGATACTGAAAAATAGCGAGAAAAGTTTTATTAAAATGCCCGAAATCTTAATAAAATGTTGCAACTATGTTTGCTTTGAAAGTGATAGATATTGCGCGCCCTTTTTTCGCTATTTTTCCGCATGCTTAATCTATCCTCAGTTGAATATGTAGGGATATAATTAAAATAATATAAAATTACTAAATAAGTGTCAGTGTTGTGATGCTGTCTAAACTACTTTGAAAAGTAGAGTTCTCCCTGCTTCGTCGTGAAAATGTAGTGCAAAAAATAGGAGCATTTGAATAGCATGCAATAAACTTACATTTTTCGAATCGTCCAGGTACGTATCGTATATTTCCTCGAAGGAGACGTGGTACGAAATAAGCAAGTGCACAAACGTGCCGAAGTTTTGATACTGTAGTCCTTAACATCTTTGTGTAACTTTATACACGGTTGGAATTTTGGAAATGATAATTAGCGAAAATAACTACATTTTTCTAACATGAAAAAGTTTAAAAAGCCACGACAGCCAAATCAACGAAAAATTTGTCAGTTTAGCAATTGTTCTAGGGCATTTTTGTACTTCTTTTTTTGTCTCTAGATTCCTGTCTTCTGCAATAATCTGCCAGTACTAGAACTTGGACAAAAGTCATTGCTTAGTGTTTAATTTATAATATTACTAATAAGTGCTTTATAAATCTCAGTCACTAATAAAAATGTCACGATTATCTCTTTAGTGAAAAAATGCAACAAAAAATTTAATAATTTGTGGCATTTTGGTTGCGCTACTCTTTCAAAATTAAAATTTATGTGAACGCAACTATAAAATGCTACGTTCCGTTTCTAGCAGTTCGCGTCGTAGTTTATAGTTTATCGAGTTTTAAATTTTATTGAGAAATATTTCAAATAAGCATTATAAATTATATATCCAATATTTTATACTATGAATACAAAATTAAGAAATCTAATTATTAATTCAACTTTATTTTTCCCTTAATTTATTACAGTTTGCAGTAAATAATTATTATGGTGCGAGGTGTTTGATTTCTAATCACACTATGTGAAACGAAACGGCTATTCAAATGCGAGAAAATAACAAAAATGGCTGAAGAACAGGTGAGTATCAAAATATTACGATTATTGCATGATTTTAACTGAATTAGAGGTTGACATTACGTAGCTAACGTTATTTTATAATACCCAATCTATCCTCCATATAAAAGTTTTGTATTGGCCGATTATTTTCCATAGATTCAGGACAACATTTCCGGAGTAGATGTATGGAAGAGAGAGTTTCTTACTGGAATTATTCATAGTAATTAACTTCAATTTAGATTAATGAGAGCATCAATTCGTAATGAATCAACAGACTTAGCGAATGGTAGGTTATTTGCCGGCTTTTTGGTTATATTTTGTTGTTTTAGGTTGACGTACAAGTTACCCTTGAAATTCAATCAACAAATACTATTTTTGTCAGTGTAGGGAAGAAATCTTGAAGTTATTCGATAAATTTGAGCAATACAACGATGGGGAATTGATATTTTGGGGAAAAGTTAAGTAAATAAATCTAAGTTTTGGCAAATCCCCCAACAATAAGAAGCCCAGAAAAAAAACACCAAAAATTAAGATTTTAGTTTGATATAAAACTCGAAATTAATATAATATCAATGTAATTACGATAGTCAATGAATTCATTGTCATCAATATTTTTCCATACATTTCCATGAAAATCATGTTCATTTTATTCAATGAAGAAAAACCTTACTAAGGTTCTAAATATAACTGCAGTTACTGCAAAAATGACTCTGCAAAGTTTAGTGTAATCTGGGGGCACGGCAGTGCCCCCACCAAGTCTAGCAAAAAAGCGGCACGGCCGTACCATCCTTTTCTCGAAGCAATTCAGGCCATTTTCGACCGCCTGTAACTTCGTTGTGGATAAAACTAGAAGGCTGAATTTTCATTAGCTATGCAGGCATTGTAAAGACACGGTATATTTAAAATTTCATTCAATTTGAACCAGTAGTTTAAGAATTATAACGGGTCAAAATTACTTAATTTTGTCACTCACTGACTGACTGACTGACTGACTCACCGATCATCAAAATTCTAAGGCACTTCTAGCAGACCTAGAAGCTTCAAATTTGGAATATAAGTAGTGTTTGGTGTATGAATCAAGGAAAAACTAAAATATTTGGGGGCACGGTAGTGCAACCGCCAAGTCGAGTAAAATTTTTCAATTTCGGTCCAGTTTTCTAGATACATAACTGCTGTCTACAAAATACAAAAAGAAATGAGATCCCATCAAAAACAATACTTGTCAAAAAAACCAAGTCTCGCAACTCAGTTGTTCTACGGTAAAAAGTTGTGAGATCCATGTAATACCAAGTCCAGGCCAGGAAATCTTTAACATTTTACATAAATATATTGACTTGGCCATCGCATGAGAACACGTGTAAATTAAATTATTTAGTGCGATGGCCAAGTCAATAATTTATGTAAAACGTTAAAGATTTCCTGGCCTGGACTTGGTATTACATGGATCTCACAACTTTTTACCATAGAACAACTGAGTTGCGAGACTTGGTTTTTTTGACAAGTATTGTTTTTGATGGGATTAATGTTACAAATATTATCAATTTCAGGTTTTTATAACTCGAATCACACATTTTTTTACATAATAATTAACACATTCAAGTAACCTAGTTTTTATTTACAATAAACAGATTTTTTTTAAACTACTAGGCAAACCTAACTCTAAACAAAATAAAAATATAAACTTATTTATTACTCAAAATTCAAGTTGCAATATACAATTGAGTGCAGATATTAGATATTCAATTGCTTGCATCGGAGTAGAAAACCTATTTCGTTCAATGACCTGTCAATTTTCATGTAAATATTTGAACCATTTCATATTTCAAACGCAACTTTAAATTCGGACCAGTAGAAAAGGGCACGGAATTTTTCATTATTTATTCTGTGACAAATTCGGGGAATCCCCTTTTTTTGAATGATATTTTGTAGCGAATGGCAACACTGTATATTATACAGGGGTTCCCTGTATTTTATTTTGTGCTAAGATTGTTATTCTTATTAGTATGAATTCTGATCAAATGGGTTTATCCCATTTTTTCGCGAATATATTGCCACCATAAATTGAACTTTATCTACTTATCTTAAGATCGAAAACCAATAAAAAATTCTAACATGTTGTGCCCTGTTGGTTAAGAAACATTGCATTTGGGAGTGGTTCTATTGTCATAACATAACAATAGTTTTTATTGACCCAAGTATCAACACAATGTACTGAGTAGGGCAGACTCACAGTCAGCCATACTCGTTAAGTAAAAGAAGTATTGGTTGTTGTGGTAAACTTTATGCAGTTTCAAGAAAAATAATTTGATTTATTAGGTCTAGCAGTAGCAAGTAACTTAGTCAGTGCCTGAGGTACATGACCGGCACGGGAGGAGTTCATTGTCATATAATTTGACTGAGCATGATGACGTTACAAAAACACCATCCCCCCTAGACAAAACGCACTTTTTGATCGAATCGAAAGTAGAATAATAAATAATAAATCTTTGGACAATAATTTCACACAGCGCCAGCTAGCCCCAAAGTAAGCAACTTAATGCTTGTGTTATGGGTGCTAGCTTAACGGATATACTACTTATATACTTTTTTTTTTAAATACATACATATTATACATAGTCACACCCAGACCCGTCACAGAAATTAAAATTCATCATTTCAATTTCTGCCCGGCCGGGAATCGAACCCGGGACCTCTCGGCATAGTAGTCCGTTCTGAACCACTACACCAAACGGCCGTCAAAACTCCATACAAAAAAGGGGCTTTTCGACCACTTTTCGACTGGTTTGCGATTATAATTTGCACTTTGTCTAGACCCACAGCTCGTGCCACTTCCATACGTCAGGCACTGACTGAGTTAGTATTTTCAATTTTTTTTCTTTTCTAAAGGTCTGTTTGCCAGACAATAAAATCTTTCTTCAGTTTTAAGAGTAGGCGCACACCGTTGATTTTTCGTCGGCCGATAGTTTAGTCGGACAGTTGATCAGTATGGGCATGTATGGGAGTGCGCACACTACGCCGATTCGATTTGACCGATTCTTCATACAATTTAAAATCGGGCACAACTATCGGCCAACTAAAAATCAACGGTGTGCGCCTACTCTAAAGGTCTGTTTGCCAGACAATCAAAGCTTTCTTCAGTTGATGCATGATAGCTGTCATTATTAGGTCATGTAGTAGGCGGATGGAGGATTTCATACCAATATTATCAGTCTCTTTTGATCTTTTCATATTAATGAAATAAGCATTAGTCAGAGAGTGACAAAGCATTTAATTCTAGAATATTATCAATATCGAACAGTGACCAAAGGCAAAGGTGCAGCGTCACGTTCAGTCGACAACATTACTGAGTATAACAAACATAGTGTAAAACATTTTATTGCACTAGTTCAGCAAACGACAGATTGAACTGACGACCTATTGACTACTACTTATTTATATTTTTAAACCGGCAGACAGTGGTGACTGAGTTAGTTGCGGCGCTTCTTCTCAGCACTTGCCAAATGTTTGTCTCGAAGCGCTGGTAGGGCAAAATAATAATGAGACATGTATTCGGCTATGTACAGGCTCCTTAAGAGCATTTGACGATTTGTATGTACTAATTTAATTAGTCTATACAAATAAAGATAGTTTTGATTTTGATTTTGACCCTCGAATCTGCCTCTACAGTCCGATACGTACACTGTAGGGCTGTCGCCTCAATCGACTAAAAGAAATACTTAAATCAATAAATTATTAGGATTCCTGCATTGCTATGATTGCTATTCCTGATGCTAAACTTATTTATCTTAAAAACTAATTTTGAAACAAAAAAATAATATTGCCTCAGGCGTCCCTTTCGACACACATTTTTAGTGTTTAAGTTCTTAGTTTTTATTTAACTAAGCCTAGGCCCACCGATTTTTAATTGGCCGATTGTTGGGTCGGGCAGTTAGTACGTACATTACACCAATTTGGTATCGGTCGATTCTTCATACAACTTAAATTCGTTGTAAAACTTAACTGTTTTAGAGTCGCGCTGACCGCTGCCTGATCGTCAGCGCTGACAGATCAATATCATCAATATGTATGTAATAGAAGGGAACGTTCCTGAGTGACGCTGATCGCTCTGCGCCGACGCTTCATACATTTCGGCTGTCAGCGCTGACGGTCAGCGTGACTAAAACCAGCCTAAAAGTCGGCGGTCTGCGCCTAGGCTAAGGGAAAGTTTTTATCTATGTTTGTATGTCCTGTTGCAGGAGGTGATTCAAATAGAAATACTGTGCAAGCAGCTGTATGAGTCCCAGGACCCGATCCTCCGGGACCAGGCGGAGAAGGCTGTTGTTTCCTTCCAGGTACTCATTTATTTATACACTAGCGGCAGCCCACGGCTTCGTACGCGTGGATCCCGTTGAGGGGTGGAGTTTCGTAAAATCCTTTCTTAGCGGATGCCTACGTCATAACATCTACCTGCAAAGACAATGCCGGAAATTGGCTTTTTTTTTTCGCGCAGCCATCGACCAAACCATGTTTTTTGGTTACAAAATAGTGTAATAAACCAAACTTACTAGTCATAGTAAGTTTGGTTAACATCAAATAGACATTGACATGTATACCTCTAAACTCAGTCTGAACTGAGCTGAGTTACGAGCATTCGAAGTTTGATGTTTTACATACTAAGATTTGCTTTTTGCGCGCAAGTTTTGTAAGAAATTGCAACAAAATAGTGATGTCTTTTTTTATTGCGCTAATTCTTCTCCATACTGATGTCTGGAGCCTATAATTGATGTTATTGTTTGTTTACACATACAATGTCACTATTTTGTTGCAATTTCTTACAAAGCTTGCACGCAGAAAGCAAATCTAGTATGTAAAATCATCAAACTTCTAATGCTCGTAACTCAGTTCAGACTGAGTTTAGAGGTATACATATTATCATAGTAAGTTTGGTTTATTTTATTACACTATTTTATAATAAAAAAATAAGGTTTCGATGGCCGCGCGAAAAAAAAAAGACGCCACCTTCCATACAAAATCTGGCATTGCCATTTCAGCCCGATCCGTCCAGTGGTTTGGGCTGTGCGTTGAAAGATCACTCACTATGTCAGTTAGTCAGTGTGAGTTATATAACTGTTCTTCTTCACAGGAGTCCCCAGACACCCTGAGCAAATGCCAGGCGCTGCTGGAGCGAGCCGACTCCTGCTACTCCCAGCTGCTGGCCGCCACCACGCTCACCAAGCTCATCAACAGGGAGAAGAACTACCAGTAAGACTGCTTTCATAACGACTGGCGTGTTAGTATAGGGGAGCCTGTCAGACACCCTGAGCGAATGCCAGGCGCTGCTGGAGCGAGCCGACTCCTGCTACTCCCAGCTGCTGGCCGCCACCACGCTCACCAAGCTCATCAACAGGGAGAAGAACTACCAGTAAGACTGCTTTCATAACGACTGGCGTGTTAGTATAGGGGAGCCTGTCAGACACCCTGAGCAAAGAAGAACTACCAGTAAAACTGTTATTATAAATGCCTTTTTCCTGTACTACGGATTTCAGCACGCGTGTGGATTAAAGGTCATAGCACACCTATCAACCCGGAAAGGGATCAACTAACAGGCGTGAGGCGAGGCGTTTATGTTACGGTGCGGATAAGTTTGCGTTGCAGTAAGGAGTTTCATAGAAATAATACTGACCGCCACTAATTGATACGGTTCCGATCCGTTTCCGGGTTGATAAGTGTGTTTTGTCCTTTAATCCGTATGCGGCTACACGCACGCGGAACGCTGATCGGCTGCGGGCACACAATACAAAATCTTTGTCCTGCGTGGAACCAGCAGCGTGATTTTACACGCACGAGGACAAATGTATCTTATCCTCTAATATCGATAAAAAGCCTTTTTATCATGTTGCGTATCCCTTCAGGAATTGCTTATATTTCACAACACATTTACCAACGGGACTATTCGTACCTCTCGTTCCCACCGCTGCAACTCCTGTTTAGCCAGGATCTACAGTTTGACCGCCATAAAAACCCAACCAATGAAGGTCAAGTTTGTCCCCGGGGAAAGTTAAACTGTCATTGTTGGACATTACCTTACCAATATAAATGTGTTCTCCGCAGGTCTTCGACCAGTTTGTCGGTGCAGCAGCTGTTGGACATACGGAACTATGTTCTCAACTACCTGGCCACACGGCCCAAACTCGCAAACTTCGTTGTACAGGTATGTACAACCATGAATCTGAATTATCTGAACTAGCAGTCTCGACTTCGTACTTACTATCTAAACCCCGGTCCGTGAGCACGTAGAATTTTGTCGAATGACCCCAAGCTACCCATCCTTATTGTTGCTATCGCGCTCGCACACTCACTGCGGGCGCGCGTCGCACAGTCGCGACAGCAATATAATTACGCGCGAGCAATAAGGATGGGTGTCTTGGGGTCTTTTCACAAAATTCTACGTGCTCACGGACCAGACTATAACAGACAATCCGTTGGTTAAGTTTTATCACCACGTAAATCATTGTTTGGCGGCTTTGACATTTTGATGCCATTCGTTAGAGAATCGAAAGACGCGTCGTTTCGTCCAATCTCCTGAAAAGTTGCTAAAAATGACTTACGTGGTAATAGAACTTAAACGACGAATTGATCGTCGTCATTGAGATACTACGTCGCGGACTACCCGCAGTTATTAAATAAACTAAAAACATTACACTTATTTTTTGGGTAGTTTGGTAAAAAGTTACCCTGTATAGGCACAGGGTGGAATGGTAAAAAGTTACCTATACAGTGTGGATTCGATTAGTCATCTCCACTCGATTATTTTTAAACTATACGAGATATCGAAAAACTGAAAACTTTTGGTAACATTGAATTTTCGGATGGATCTAGTTTATTCTGTAACCTATTAATGATACCGTTTGATAGAGCTCGTGAAGCACTTTCAGAATTAGTAACAAGTTTTTCAATATTTTGTATAGTTTAGAAATTTAATAATAGAGTGAGATCACTTATCGTTTCCACTTGATCTAGGTCCACCATATCAAAATGAGTCAAGCCATTTTGCTCTTATAAATAATGTAACTAACACTTTATTATAGATATCCTTGGACCGTAATTTATTAATTTAAATATCCCTTTATTCCCAGTCGCTGGTATCCCTGTTCGCGCGAATCACGAAGCTGAGCTGGTTCGACACCGTTAAGGAGCAACTGGTGTTCCAAAATGTTATGGGAGACATCACCAGCTTCTTGCAGGTAAATATTCTAGGTTTTCGCTGTGACTTGCTGTAAGTTCGTCCGTTTAGATATTAATAAAAAGTAGCCTTAATACAGTGCCGTAGTGTGCCTTAGTTTGGGGCCCCGTCTCATTGATACGAAGGTCTCTAGTTCTCTACATTCCTGCCTAAATAGCTATAGTCTGGTCTGCAAGAACGTAGAATTTTGTCCAATGACCCCAAGCTACCCATCTTTATCGCTCGCGCGTTATTATGTTGCTGTAGCGCTCGCACACTCACTGCGGGCGCCCGTCGCACAGTCGCGACAGCAACATTAATTATGTCGCCCGAGCGATAAGGATGGGTAGCTTGGGGTCATTGGACAAAATTCTACGTGCTCACAGACCAGGCTTTAGGTGTTATTCTGGTTTATAAGCTGTAGCATTGTCCATCCTAGACTGCCTACAAAGCAAAGTGACTAAATTGCAGTTAATTAACTAAAAGCAATATAACTTCAACAGCAAAATCTAACCTGATATACAGTAATAGTTAAAACGGCCAAAAAGTTAAGTTTGAATTTTATTTGATTTTAGATGTCTTAGGGCCGATTCGACCAAACTTTTTTCCGAGAATAACTTCTGGTATGTTTGGGAAATATGTCAAAACTGACGTTTTATTCTGAGATTAATATTTACTCTTGTTTGGTCGAATTCACCCTTAGTTCTTAGATGTCAATTTTAAACATTTTAGAAATTAAAATAATCACGTCATTTTTGAAGGAGCCTCTCTAATTTACCAAAATAAATAATTTATGTTATTCTAGGATAAGCCGATGTCAATTTTACTTGATTCTTTACCTTTATCATACGTTTCGTTTAATCTTTTCTATTCTTTACAGGGCCCAGCTGAGATGTGCACAATCGGCGTACAGTTGCTGTCACAATTAGTGGTGGAAATGAACCAGATGACTGAGAGGGAGGACGCCAATCGCGGTCTTTGCAAGCACAGGAAGATATCCTCATCGTTCAGGTACAAAAGTGATCCTTATGTTCTTTGTATAGGGTCTAAAACAGATTGATGGAAGTAGCCGAAACACACTGGTCCTCTTCGTCTCGGAAGATCGATGCAAAAGATGACAGCAACAGAATATGAACTCTATTTTGATTGTGATAGGGTATACTAAAGTTAGTGTACAATAGGCGTACAGTTGCTGTCACAATTAGTGGTGGAAATGAACCAGATGGCTGAGCGGGAGGACGCCAATCGCGGTCTTTGCAAGCACAGGAAAATATCCTCATCGTTCAGGTACAACAATGAACCTTATTCCATTGAGATAGGGTCTCTTAGAGTTAGACTAAGACAGGAGAGTGCGAATTTGAACCGTATTCCATTGTGAGTGGGTACACTATTGACAAATGAACCAGATGACTGAGAGGAAGGACGCCAATCGCGGTCTTTGCAAGCAAAGGAAGATATCCTCATCATTCAGGTACAAAAGTGATCCTTATGTTCTTTGTATAGGGTCTAAAACAGATTGATGGAAATAGCCGAAACACACTGGTCCTCTTCGTCTCGGAAGATCGATGCAAAAGATGACAGCAACAGAATATGAACTCTATTTTGATTGTGATAGGGTATACTAAAGATAGTGTACAATAGGCGTACAGTTACTATCACAGCTGGTGGTGGAAATGAACCAGATGACTGAATGGAAGGACGCCAATCGCGGTCTTTGCAAGCACAGGAAGATATCCTCATCGTTCAGGTACAAAAGTGATCCTTATTCCATTGAGATAGGGTCTCCTAGAGATAATCATATATTATATGGGCTAAGTAACTGAATAAAGACGGTTTAATACGCGAGTTTGAACCGTATTCCATTGTGAGTGGGTACACTATTGATAAATTAACCAGATGACTGAGCGGGAGGACGCCAATCGCGGTCTTTGCAAGCACAGGAAGATATCCTCATCGTTCAGGTACAAAAGAGGTTCATTGAGATAAGGTGTTTTACAGACCAACTAGATGCTCGCGGACTTCAGTTTCAGTATCAGTTTTGACTACTTTGGGTGTCACAAACTATTTGACGCTGACTGTTCATGATGTTCTATTTCGTATAGTGGTACGCAACACTGTGTAAGCCTAAGGCAGGATTCACATTGACCGGCGCGAATCGGTGCGATTTGGCGCACAGCGCAGCGTCCGTTCGGTGAAAAATGCGGTGGAATTCGCGCGTCTGCACGCGTATCCGCTGGAATACGCTCGGAGCCGACCGGCTTCCGACGCATGCTCGCGCATCCGTCCGGATTGAAATGTCAGTTAATCAGTTGTAAGCAATGAGGGCTATCGTTTTAGCGCTCACCAGTTAGCGCCACTGTAGAGTAAGGTCCTGTCACTTACTAGTTGCGAAGACAGTGGCACCAACTGGTGAGCGCTAAAGTGGTAGGAGGACTATCGCATTTGCACTCATCAAGATGGCGCCACTGTAGAGTAAGGTCCTGTCAATCGCCAGGGGTGCCAACTGTTAAGTATAAAAACGATAGCCCTCATTACGACTCTAAGAACTGTTAACAAAATACTATTTTCTTTACGGCTGTGTAAGTGCGCTCCGACGCGCGCCGGTATATGGGCATCGTACCTAATTCGTGCCTTTTTTCTTACCATATCTTTATTTTTCCACAGAGACACACAGCTCTTCGAGATGTTCCGTCTCGCTTGCTCGCTCCTCTCCGCCGCTCGAGCGAAGGCATTGGACCTCAACGACGAGCGACAAATCACGCTCATAGCGGCGCTACTACGGCTCGCTCACAACTGTCTCACGTTCGACTTCATAGGAACTAACAGCGATGAAGCTTCGGATGACCTCTGCACTGTTCAGGTTAGTTCCACGATCTGTGCACTGTTCAGGTTAGTTCCACGATCTGTGCACTGTTCAGGTTAGTTCCACGATCTGTGCACTGTTCAGGTTAGTTCCACGATCTGTGCACTGTTCAGGTTAGTTCCACGATCTGTGCACTGTTCAGGTTAGTTCCACGACCTGTGCACTGTTCAGGTTAGTTCCACGACCTGTGCACTGTTCAGGTTAGTTCCACGACCTGTGCACTGTTCAGGTTAGTTCCACAATCTGTGCACTGTTCAGATTAGTTCCACGATCTGTGCACTGTTCAGGTTATTTTCCTTCGCGCCTGGTACAAGCACAGGTGCTGATTGACGACGAGCGTCAGATCACGCTCATAGCGGCGCTACTACGGCTCGCTAACAACTGTCTCACGTTCGACTTCATAGGAACTAACAGCGATGAAGCTTCGGACGATCTGTGCAC
This sequence comes from Ostrinia furnacalis, assembly GCF_004193835.3. NCBI lineage: Eukaryota > Metazoa > Arthropoda > Insecta > Lepidoptera > Crambidae > Ostrinia > Ostrinia furnacalis. The sequence goes on from NW_021130451.1 coordinate 90,578, forward strand.
TGTTCAGTTTAGTTCTTTTTTTCAGGTTATTTATTATAAATCAAAATCAAAATTATCTTTATTTGTTAAGACTAATTAAATTAGTACCTACTTGCAAATCTTCAAATGCTCATAAGGAGCCTATACATGTCTCATTCTTTTTTTGCCCTACCAGCGCTTCGAGACAAACATTTGGCAAGTGCTGAGAAGAAGCGCCGCAACTAACTCAGTCACCACTGTCTGCCGGTTTAAAAATATAAAAAAGTAGGAAGTTACAATACATTCAGAAGCAAGTTACTTACCTCGCGCTCCCGTTGATAGAAGGTGGCCTTTAAGACTCCCATTTAGCACGAGACCGCGTGGCAGTTTTGAATATATTTCTTTAGTGCCGTGCTAATTTCTAGGTTAATTGTTGCGTTTTGATACATACATATATATTTTATGTCAGGTATATCTTTCCTTGACCAGTCCCCTATAGCAGCTCATTAAAATCGACGCAGCCTTTCTCGATTTTGTTTTATGCACAAGTGTAGATTTTCATTCCTCAAATGCTCATCATCTTCATTTCATTTCGTCCCCGATGAGCACGAAAGCAAAAGACCATGACCCTCTCTAAATTACCAGAGGCAAATGGAGGATTTGGCTTACACTGCTAACGCTATCTGGTCAGATTGTTTGGGGATGCCTTTGGCATATTATGTTATTGAAATCTCGAATGCAATGATGAATAAATGAACAACCAATTAGAATAGGCTAGTTTCCTAAAAAAAATTTTTTAGTCCGTCATGTTTAATATCCAAAAATATTGGACACGTATATTTTTATTTGTCAATCTAACAAATAATTGCATAGTTATGGTGCGTTGAAGTTCCGCGCGGTGTCTCAAAGTGCGCCACTTTTAAGCACTCATTGACGTCACGGGCCTCTTCTTTTGAACTTTGGCGCGCTTTATCTCTTTAAATATTAATTAGTTTGAAAAAGTGAAAAATACGTGTAGAGTATTTTTTGATAAGTTAACTGACAGACTAAACCGCTAGATGGCGGGACGTGGATGTGGGGTCTGACTGCTGCGTGATTGGTGGATTTTGACATATCTGTCAATGTCATGTCAAAAATAACCAATCGTGCAGCATTTGGACCTCGCGTCTACGTACGTATCTGGCGGATTTTTCATTCGCGAAAACCCTCATTGAAACCATTTATTTCCAGATACCCACATCCTGGCGACCCACATTCCTGGAATCGGGCACTTTGGACCTGTTCTTCGAGTTATACCACGCGCTGGGCGGCGGGCCGGCGTCGCTGGCGCTCGCGCTGCTAGTGCAGCTGGCTTCGGTCCGGCGGTCGCTGTTCAGCAACAACGAGCGGGCCAAGTTCCTCAACCGGCTGGCGGCCGGCGTGCTGCGGATACTGGAGAACACGCAGGTGACTGTACCTTTAGACTAAGATTAATACAGCCTACACTGCTAGGACGGACGACCTTCTGGAAGCGCAGCGTGAGACGTCCACTTACAAGGTGGACAGACGACCTCTTAGAAAGCGCAGCTTGGGACGTCCACCTACAAGGTGGACAGACGACCTGTAAAGCGTAGCGTGGTACGTCCACCCATAAGGTGGACAGACGACGTATAAAGCGCAGCGTGGACAGACGACCTATAAAGCTCAGCTTGAGACTTCCATTCACAAGGTGGACAGACGACCACTTAGCAAACGCAGCGTAGACTGTCCATCTACAAGGTGGACAGACGACCTCCTAGAAAGCGCAGCGTGTGACGTCCACCCACAAGGTGGACAGACGACCTCCTGGAAAGCGCAGTGTGTGACGTCCACCCACAAGATGGACAGACGACCTCCTGGAAAACGTAGCTTAGGACGTTCACTCACAAGATGGACAGACGACCTCCTAGAAAGCGCAGCGTGAGACGTCCACCTACAAGATGGACAGACGACCTGGAAAGCGCAGCGTGAGACGTCCACCCACAAGGTGAACAGACGACCTCCTAGAAAGCGCAGCGTGGGACATCCATCTACAAGGTAGACAGCTGACCTGGAAAGCACAAGCGTAAGAAGTCCACCTAAACTACAAGGTGGACGGATGACCTCTTAGAAAGCGCAGCGTGAGACGTCCACCCACAAGGTGAACAGTCCTACTCGCTAGAGTCCGGCTCGCTGGAGCTGTCCTCGCTATAACGCGCTGGGCGGCGGCCGCGTGGCTGGCGCTCGCGCTACTAGTGCAGCTGGCTTCGGTCCGGCGGTCGCTGTTCAGCAACAACGAGCGGGCCAAGTTCCTCAACCGGCTGGCGGCCGGCGTGCTGCGGATACTGGAGAACACGCAGGTGACTGTACCTTTACACTAACATTCATGTAGCCTACACTGCTAGGACGGACGACCTTCTGGAAGCGCAGCGTGAGACATCCACCCACAAGGTGAACAGTCTTACTCGCTAGAGTCCGGCTCGCTGGAGCTGTCCTCGCTATAACGCGCTGGGCGGCGGCCGCGTCGCTGGCGCTCGCGCTACTAGTGCAGCTGGCTTCGGTCCGGCGGTCGCTGTTCAGCAACAACGAGCGGGCCAAGTTCCTCAACCGGCTGGCGGCCGGCGTGCTAAGGATACTGGAGAACACGCAAGTATGATTTTGATCCATATTTAATAATAATATAATATAATATCGTTTATTTCTCACCATAACCGTATACAAACAAGGTTCATTCCAAAACATAATTATGCTAGTTTACAGTAAAATATTGGCTATGGTGGGCTGACACCTGAACTAGGTAATGACACCTGTATCTCAAGTAGTCAGCCCTCCACCTCATAAAAGTTACTGATTTACATTTATTATGTGGGTACGTACACAATTTTAATAATTTAAAACTATTTCGGTAGTAGTCCTCAGTGCAGCGCAGTGTGTGTGTAATGCAGAGATAATGCGTAGTGCATTAGTGTGAGTATCCTAACATGCGCGGGTGATGTACGAAGTAGACGGTAGGTGTCCAGTGATGCGCTCGTTACTACGGCTGCGAGAAAATCAGCACGATGTTTTTAGTGACATGCGTGTGAGCATGATTGTGAGCGCGCGACATGATTTCTTTAGAATAAGACGCAAAATCAAAATAGACTTGCTGCTGGTGGCTTTAGATATTGGAGAACACACAGATAGGATTTTGATCCATATTTCTTTAGAATAAGACGCAAAATCAATGAGCTTCACTGTCGATTGACATGACCTTACACTATAGTGGCGCCATCCTGGTGACTGCAAAAATGCTCTTTGAGAATCATTACTTCGCAGTAACAAGCTCAGCGTAAGACGTCCATCCATACGGTGGCCAGATGACCTTATAAAGGTAGGAAGGCGCTGGATTCAGGCCGCTACCAACCGGTCAATCTGGAAGTCATTGGGGGAGGACTATGTTCAGCAGTGGACGTCCTGTGGCTGAAAAGATGATGATGAATATAGTCTGGTCTACGAGCACGTAGAATTTTGTCCAATAACTCCCAAGCTACTCATCGTCCCATCCTTATCGCTTGCGCGTAATTATGTTGCTATCGCGCTCGCATACTAACTGCGGGCGCCCGTCGCACAGTCGCGACAACAATATAATTACGCGAGAGCGATAAGGATGGGTAGCTTGGGGTCATTGGACAAAATTCTACGTGCTCGGAGACGGGTCTTTAGACATATCCTTTGACCGTGTCTTCAAGATATTGGAGAATAGTAAGCAGGTGATTTTTTTTTTATACTTTTAGAATAAGAAGCAAAATCAATTGAGAAAATGTTGGCATTTTGTAATTTACAGTCCACAGTGAATTTCGACTATGACGTCACGCTATAATGTCATTCAACCACCCAATTTTGTTGCAGGGCCTATCAGACCCCACGAACTACCACGAGTTCTGCCGGCTGCTAGCGCGATTGAAGACCAACTACCAACTTGGTGAGCTCGTCATGGTGGACAACTACCCGCGGCTTATCGAGCTGATCGCCAAGTTCACTGTGCAGAGTTTACAGGTACGTTATTTTATTCTACCCACATCACTCACCTGGTGGAAATATCCATAACGGAGAAACATCCTACTTCCTACCAATATTATAAATGCGAAAGTTTGGATGTCTGGATGTTTGTTACTCTTTCACGCAAAAACTACTGAATGGATTTTGATGAAACTTTACAGTATTATTGTTTATAACCCAGAATAACATATAGGCTATAATTTATGACGATCTGTGAGAAACTAAATTTCACGCAGGTGAAGCCGCGGGCAAAAGCTAGTCTCACATAAAGCAGAGTAAATATAAATGAGTAAGGTCATCTTCATAGAAACGCACCGAGCGCGGTTTGTATGTGAGCGCGCCAATACGTATGCGGCGCGCACGCACACACTGACAAAATTTAGCGTGGATTAGCGGGGTGATTAAGGCGCATACCTACTCTTTTGTATTTACTCTGCTTAAAGTGATGATCAATCAGGCGTGGAAGTGAGCTTCACCCGAAATCCTCAACCACAAAATCAAAATAAATAAAAAAATACTTTGTAAGTAGCCTCGTGGCTCGTACTTTTATACCGGACAGTAATATGAGCCAGTGCTGGTAAGAAGCAGCGCAAGAAACTCAGTCACTATTGTTTTTGATTTTACAAGAAAGAACTGGCTATCTCACAACAATGCTCTTAACATTGTTGTTATGGTGACAGACTTAGGTAAGATGGTAATATAAGATAGAATGTCTTTGAACCTTAAAACTAGCGAATAAGGTTCAAAATGTGGTGGGAACTATATTCCAAAAATGAAATGATTTTGGTTTAATTACAGATCTACCGTAACAATCCGTGGGTCAAAGCTGCGCGAACTATTAAAATGCTAAGCAGCAAATTGTGATTATTTATTTCTCTATTTTAATAAATGGTGTCTATTCACCTTTTTTAATTTTCTTTTCTTTTCCTTCACCCACGGATAGAAACCAAAGAGTAGTTACATATACAGGGTGTCCCAAAAGTAGTGTCAAGCCAAAGCCCAGAGGTAGAACATCACTAGGAACCCGAATCACCGCGACTAGAGATGGGTTTGTAGCCAGCTAGTTTGGATAATAACTGATTATTATCTATTAATAGCCATTATTTGCCATCCATTGGCTATTAACCCTGCTATTAATAGTTTCTTACGTTTTTTCTTCCACCTTTAAAATCAAATCAATATTAAAATCAAATATTACTCAAAGAAACAAAAAAGAACTAAAAAACATCAATGTAATTTATACAGGGTGGAAACGATAAGTGATCTCACTCGATTATTTTTAAACTATACAAGATTTCGAAAAACTGGTTACTGATCCTGAAAGTGCTTCACAAGCTCTTTCAAACGGCACCAATAATAGGTTACAGAATAAACTATAACTATCCCAAAATTCAATGTTTCCAGCTTCCATACTAAATCTATGCCGACGACACGATTTAGAAGTGCAATTTATTTTTTGTTAAATAATAAACTTAAAGAGTCGGTTAAATAAACTCGGAACTTGCATCTTATTTAAAATTATTTGTGAAAAACATTAGTTTTAGGTTTTACTATAAAATTTCCCAGTGATGAGTGCCATGACTGTGATAGTATTAAATGTATGGAAGACGGAAACATTGAATTTTAGGATAGATCCAGTTTATTCTGTAACTTGATATTGATACCGTTGGATAGAGCTTGTGAAGCACTTTAAGGATCAGTTACCAGTTTTACGATATCTTGTGTAGTTTTTAAAATTATGTAACTTTACCAAATGTATGGAAGCTGGAAATATTGAATTTTCGGATAGTTCCAGTTTATTCTGTAATCGTTTATTAGCACCGTTTGAAAGAGCTCGTGAAGCACTTTCAGGATCAGTAACCAGTTTTTCGATATCTTGTATAGTTTAGAAATAATCGGGTGAGATCACTTATCGTTTCCACCCTGTATAAACGNACTTACCCATCTCTAACCGCGACGATAGTTTTCCAGTTATGATTTTTTTTTTACAACACATACCTGTGGGCTTCGGGTTGACACTACTTTTTGGGGCACCCTGTACAAAGGAAGTTGGTCTACAGAAATTAATGACATAATTTTTATTGTATAACAATATAATGGTTTGGAAGCCACATAATACCTGATGGTCATAACAGAAGGATCACTCATTGTCACATAATAAATAGAGACTTTGTATACTAAGCAATATACGTAAATGCAATTCAGTTAGCTCATAAACCTACCTACTACATATTACAAAGGTGACCGATTTTTATGCGTTGCCTTAGCACTGGCCCATTTATTGTCCCAAAGCAGTGATAGGCTTAAAGTAATACTACGCTTTTTAAAAGCTTATAATGCAGAAAATAAATGACTTAAGACTTATATGCCTGCTAGCAAAAGCTTTTTCCTCTGATAAATTAGCTCATCCACCTACAGAGGAGTCTAAAATAACCTATTGATGATGACCAATCCACAACCATTTTAATTTCCAGATGTGGCAATTCGCACCAAATTCAGTACACTACTTGCTATCCCTATGGCAACGGATGGTGGCTTCAGTACCGTATGTGAAAGCTACAGAGCCACATCTACTTGAAACTTACGCGCCGGGCGTCACGGCTGCATACATCGAGTCGCGGCTCAACTCCGTGCCTTGTGTTGTGAGGTGAGTGGTTATTCTTAACGCGATCACAAAACGGTGTCTCTTGAAATTGTTGGGTAAAACTTGTGTAAAAGAGATCAAAGGGGAAGGCCTATGTTCAGCAGTGGACATTCTGAGACCGTTACCAGAAGCAAGAGTCAGGTATTTGCTACAGGTTTTGTATGGGGGTTATAATTATGAGATGGGTTTACGCGCTAGCGCTAAGTGGCGCAAATACAAAGCCTAAAACGGATTCCTTTTAGGGGGATGGACTAGCTAGAGGGATTTCAGGACTACAATATTCTTTTATAGAACTTGTGTGATCAAACAGTCACGTCATTGCTTTACAAAAAGTGTAATGTCAAGCTTTTGACAGTATGTCAATTGACTGATGTGTCAAGTGTCATCAACTAAAGCCCGGTCTGTGAGCACGTAGAATTTTGTCCAATGACCCCAAGCTACCCATCCTTATCGCTCGCGCGTAATTATATTGCTGTCGCGACTGTGCGACGGGCGCCCGCAGTGAGTGTGCGAACGCGACAGCAACAAATTACGCGCGAGCGATAAGGATGGGTAGCTTGGGGTCATTGGACAAAATTCTACGTGCTCGCAGACCAGACTATACAATATTGCTCAACTCTCTTTCCAGGGACGGCCTGGAAGACCCGCTAGACGAGGCGGGCACAGTGCAGCAACAATTGGAGCAGCTGTCGGTGGTGGCTCGCTGCGAGTACGCCAAGAGCTGCCGTCTGCTCGTCGCGCACTTCGACCGCGCGGCCGCCGCCTACAGCGTGCAGCAGAACCCGCAGGAGATACTCGTCTTGCAGGGTAGGCTTATATTCCAACAAGGTTCTGGAGTGGAAAGGGAAAGCGCACAAGGTGGACCGACGACCTCATAAAGGTAGCAGGCCGTAGGAGATACTCGTCTTGCAGGGTATGTAATAAACGTAACGTCATGGGGTGCGATTGGTATCATAGCTCATAAGTGAGTATTAGACTAATTTTTGAAATTCTGGAGTAGAGCGCGTGGAAAGCGCAAAATGTGGACTGACGACCACGCTACAACCCGCAGGAGATACTGGTCTTGCAGGGTAGGCTTATAATAGTCCAACTTAGAGGCAGCAAGGTTTTGGGAGGCGTACAAGGTGGACCAACGACCTCGTAAAGGTAGCAGAAAGGCGCTGGATGCAGGCCGCTACAACCCGCAGGAGATACTGGTCTTGCAGGGTAGGCTTATATTCAGGCGTTTATCCAACATAGAGGCAGCAAGGTTCTTGAGTAGAGCGCGTGGAAAGCGCAAAATGTGGACCGACGACCTCGCTACAACCCGCAGGAGATACTGGTCTTGCATGGTATGTAGGAAACACAGCAACAACTGGAACCATTATGGTATATCTAGGGTCATTTTTCATGGGGGCCTGGCACCTGACTACTACTGGTATCATGGCTCATAGGTGGAGTACTATAAATAGACTCGAGGGAGGGGGGGCACCAGACCATTCTGGAGTGGGCCCCCCCTCCAGCCTACTCTGACCCCCCTCCGGCCTCCTCGGCCCCCCTCCGGCCCCCCTCTGCCCCCTCCAGACCCGTCTCCCACTCCGGCCCCCTCTTGCACCCCCTCTGGCCCCCCTCTGCCCCCTGCGGCCCCCTGGCCCCCTCTGGCCCCCCGTTAGCAGCTGTCAGTGGTGGCTCGCTGCGAGTACGCCAAGAGCTGCCGTCTGCTCGTCGCGCACTTCGACCGCGCGGCCGCCGCCTACAGCGTGCAGCAGAACCCGCAGGAGATACTCGTCTTGCAGGGTAGGCTTATGTTCAGGCGTTTATAAGCATAAGGTGGACCGACGACCGCATAAACGTAGCACGAAGGCGCTGGATGCAGGCCGTAGGAGATACTGGTCTTGCAGGGTAGGCTTATATTCAGGGGTTAATAAGTCCAGGAGTGGAGGCCACATACAGGAAAGCGCACAAGGTGGACCGACGACCGCATAAAGGTAGCACAGGAAGACTGAATACTGGTCTTGCAGGGTAAGTAGGAAACGTAACGTCAGGGGGTGCGCTTGGTATCATAGCTCATGAGTATTATAGATTGTAATTTTATTATAGACCACAAGACCATTCTGGGGTGGGCCCCCCTCCGGCCCCCTCTTGTCCCCCTTCGGGCCCCTATTGGCCCCCTCCGGCCCCCTCTTGTCCCCCTTCAGGCCCCTATTGGCCCCCTCCGGATTTCGGTTTCAAAATCAAAATCAAAAATATTTATTCAGTTTAGACCACAATTGGCACTTATGAGACAGATCAGAGAAACTGTTTCGTACCCCGCTGCCACTAGATTATTGTGGTGAACCTTGATGACAAATCATCATCATCATCTCAGCCATAGGACGTCCACTGCTGAACATAGGCCTCCCCCAATGCTTTCCATGTTACCAGGTTAGTAGCGGCCTGCGTCCAGCGCTTTCCTGCTACCTTTATGATGTCGTCGGTCCACCTTGTGGGTGGACGTCCCACGCTGCGTTTTCCGTTGATGACAAATAATGACAGACAATTAAATTTGTTTTTGTTTACAGGTCAATTAACGTGGCTAGTCTACATCATCGGCGCGGCTATAGGCGGGCGGGCGTCGGTCAACACGTGCGACGAGAACGACGCGATGGACGGAGAGTTGGTCTGCCGCGTGCTGCAGCTCATGGACCTGACGGACTCGCGGCTGGCGTCCGTAAGTCTCGCGTGGTCTCTAAGGCTTCTCGAGGCTTGCGCGGTCTCTAAGGCGTCCGTAAGTCTTGAGCGGTCTCTAAGGCTACTCAAGCCTCGCGTGGTCTCTAAGGCTCCGCAAGTCTCGCGTGGTCTCTAAGGCTCCGCAAGTCTCGCGCGGTCTCTAAGGCTTTTCGAGCATCGCGCGGTCTCTAAAGCTTCTCAAGTCTCGCGTGGTCTCTAAGGCTTCTGAAGTCTCGCGCGGTCTCTAAGGCTCCACAAGTATCGCGCGGTCTCTAAGGCTCCTCAAGTCTCGCGCGGTCTCTAAGGCTCCACAAGTCTCGCGCGGTCTCTAAGGCTTCTCAAGTCTGGGAGTCTAGGAGTGTCTGGCAGTCTCTGGGAGTCTCTGGAAGTCTCGGGGAGTGTCTGGGAGTCTCCGGGAGTCTCTGGTAGTCTCTGGGAGTCTCGGGGAGTTTCTGGTAGTCTCGGGGAGTCTCTGTGAGTCTCCGGGAGTCTCCGGGAGTCTCTGGGAGTCTCGAGGAGTCTCGGGGAGTCTCCGGGATTCTATGGGAGTCTCTGGGAGTCTCTGGTAGTCTCCGGGCGTCTCGGGGAGTCTCTGGGAGTCTACAGGAGTCTCTGGGAGTCTATAGGAGTCTCTTCGAGCTTCGCGCGGTCTCTAAAGCTTCTCAAGCCTTGCGCGGTCTCTAAGGCTTCTGAAGTCTCGCGCGGTCTCTAAGAAGTCTCTGGGAGTCTCGCGGGAAACGAGGCGGTCGTCGGTCAATACGTGCGACGAGAACGACGCGATGGACGGAGAGTTGGTCTGCCGCGTGCTGCAGCTCATGGACCTGACGGACTCGCGGCTGGCGTCCGTAAGTCTCATCATCATCATCATTTCAGCCACAGGACGTCCACTGCTAAACACAGGCCTCCCCCAATGACTTCCATAATGACCGGTTGGTAGGGGCCTGCGTCCAGCGCCTTCCTGCTAAGTAAGTCCGTAAGTGTACAAGTTCGTAACCGCATAGTCCGTAACTCCGTAAGGCTGATTTGCACCACCTAACTTGGACCATAACTTTAACGATAACCGGTGCTTTGTGTATGGAGTTTGACAGATTTTTGATGTTTGTCAAAGTTAAAGTAAGATGGTGCAACCCAGCCTAAGACCTAAGTGCCTACGCTAATGCCTAAAGCCGGTTCCAGACGGGTGTTATGTGTAATGTAAGATTGCATGTAATGTAACACGAATTCTACATGTGGACGGCACTACGAGCATTACATGTAAAGTGCTGCCCATAATATTTCCATTACATTACACGACACATTCCATTCCAGTCTGGTCTGCCGGAACCACACAAAGAAATATTATGAAAATTATAAATAATTTTGAAACTTGTCATTAGTGTAGTGTCGCAATTTTTTTTATTATATTAGTAACTAGCTTTTGCCCGCGGCTTCACCCGCGTGAAATTTAGTTTGTCACAGATCGTCATAAATTATAGCCTATATGTTAATCTGGGTTATAAACAATAATACTTTAAAGTTTCATCAAAATCCGTTCAGTAGTTTTTGCGTGAAAGAGTAACAAACATTCAGACAGCCAGACATCCAAACTTTCGCATTTATAATATTAGTAGGATTATTAATCAAACTGTCTGACTCTTATAATTTCCTTACAGGGCGGCTGCGAGAAACTAGAACTGGCCATGATGTCTTTCTTCGAGCACTTTCGAAAGATCTACGTGGGGGAACAAGTACAGAAGAACAGTAAAGTGTACCGCTGCCTCAGCGAGGTGTTAGGACTTAACGACGAGAGCCAGCTGCTCAGCGTTATTATGAGGAAGATGTGAGTCATTTATGCTATAGGTCTAGCTAAAGTCCGGTCGCCGAGCACGTAGAATTTCCTGCAATGACCCCAAGCTACCCATCCTCATAGCTGGGCACCGTTAATCAAATAGTTAACTTCGTTAATCGTTAAACCGTTAATAAAAAAATTAACTTCGTTAAACGTTAAAACGTTACATTTAGCAAGATTTAACGCAAGTTAACGTTAATCGTTAATCCGTTAACACATGATAAAAAGATGAAAAACCGGCCAAGTGCGTGTCGGAGTCACGCACAAAGGGTTCCGTACCATTGATTTATGAAATTATTTCGTTCAAAACAATTTTCGTTGGTACTTTTTATAGTAATGTACATCATATGTTTTTTTTAGATTTTTCATTTTCTTATTTTAGAAGTTAGAGGGGGGGGGGGNTTGGTACTTTTTATAGTAATGTACATCATATGTTTTTTTTAGATTTTTCATTTTCTTATTTTAGAAGTTAGAGGGGGGGGGGGGGACCAACTTTTTTCCACTTTGGAAGCGTCTGTCACGCAAACTATTCGGTTTAGAAAAAAAGTATTTTAGAAACCTCGATATCATTTTTGAAGACCTATCTATAGATAACCCCACACGTATGTGTTTGATAACGTGCATGCACGCGTGCCCCGACCCTGGTTTTCAGCGGGCGCCTCTCCATCCAACATTTTAAATAAAAAAAAATAACATTAAACAAAACATTGACAAAGAGGGCGCCACTATCTCACTGCACAATAAAAAAGAAGAAAAAAAATAAGGGTTCCTTTTTTTTCCATTTGGCTACGGAACCCTAAAAAGTAATTGTATGCAAGGTTCAAATAATTTCGAAAGCTTGTAGCGCAAACATAAAAGAGGATTAAATTCCGTGCGCAATTTTTTGAGGATTGCTGCCAAAGCAACGATGACCCAAACTTCATAATCCACCAACATTCTAACCTATATTGGGAGCATACGCTGACAAACTTTCAGCTTTTATAAAATGACGTAGGTCTGGTGTTCACCAGCTCTTAGTCTATAGTATCTCAATCTCAGAGACTTGGTTCAATTACAATACAATTTAGCACCAAAGTGCTCGAAAAGACAAATCCAACAAACCCAAACTCGATAAGTTTCCACCGTTTCATTTAGGAATTCCTATGGCCACCTCCTGACTCCATCATAAGGACCCTGGACATCATCTAGTACTAAAGTGCTCGAAAAGATAAATCCAACGAATCCAAATTCGATGCGCCACCTCCTGCCTCCATCATCAGACCAGCTTAATGGTACCATAACATTGCATTTTCATCGTACTTACATAAGTATACCAAATTTCAGCTCAATCGGTTGAGAACTGGTCTTAAATTCAGTTGCAAGATTTGTCCCACACATACTAACAAGTGAAGTCAATATAAAGCTTGTAAATCAAATAAATAAAAAAATACATTTTTATATTGTTTCGTTCTGATTACAAAAACTGTTGTTTTGGGTTCTGGAAGTTCTGGAAGCCCGAACGTACTTGTCAGAACGCGTTTTTCTAGTGTTTTTCAGCGTGGCTGCTGTATCTTTTTGGTAAATAGTAGGTATTGGATTAACGATTAACGGACTTAAGATAATTTAACGGAAGTTAACGAGTCCGTTAACATTTTTTAAAGTTAACTTAAAAGTTAATCCGTTAATAGAAATGTTAACTTCGTTAATTAACGATTAACGGATTAACGAGTTAATGCCCAGCTATGCCCATCCTTATCGCTCGCGCGTAATTATATTGCGCGACTGTGCGACGGGCGCCCGCAGTGTGTGCGAGCTGTCAGCATAAGAAATTTTGACTGACATGTGTCAAAGTAAAAACTGCCTTATTGCGCGAAGATACGGTGCAATCTAGCTTGATGGCGTCTTAGGCAGAGTGTGACACTTGTGAGTGACGTGTGTCAAAGTGAAAACGACCTTGCGCGGTAATACGGTGTAATTGTAATCTAGCCTGATAGCATCGAGCGAGGCGAGCCGCGACTACTTCATCATGTAAAAATTGTGAGTGACATGTGTCAAGGTAAAAACTGCCTTCTTGCGCGGGTTTAAGAGACAATATAAAGACCAGTCTCTACCAAAGCGGAGATGAGACGAAACGAAAGGAGACGTGCGGTTTGGTTATTTCCACCAAATAATTTCTGAGAGTTTATAAAAAGTATCTTTTATAAACAGTTTTTGTTCGATACCGTATCACATAAACTAGTATGTGACGTGACTACCACGGTGGCGCTATGATAAACTTTTATCGACGATTTTCTTTTCTTATGGAGCAAAAATTACAAAATGCCTCTATAAAATTTTATCCCTTTAAAGCGCTTTCAAGCTCTCATACAGAACTCTTAGTGCTATATGAATGTTGTATCAGAGTAAATACAAAGAGTAGGTCATAAAAATTCGGCGCAACTCCCCGCTAATCCACGTTAAATTTTGTCAGTGTGTGCGCATACGTATTGGCGCGCTCACATACAAACCGCGTTCGGTGCGTTTCTATGAAGATGACCTACTCATTTGTATTTACTCTGGTTGTATGCTATTAAGAAATGTTTGTTGCAGTATAACAAACCTAAAGTACTGGGGCGGCAGCGAGCAGATCATAGCGAAGACCCTGGGCCTGCTGAGCGACCTGAGCGGCGGCTACTCCTGCGTCAGGAAGCTGGTGAAGCTGGACGAGACGCAGCTCATGCTGACTCATCACACGGTGAGAAGAAACGGAAACTATTCCCACCACTGCAACTCCTGTGTAGCCAGGATCTACAGCTTGACCGCCATAAAAACCCAGCCAATGAATGGCAAGTTTGTCCCGGGCGAAAGTTAAACTGTCATTGGACCCGCAACAAATTTTCCGTTTATCGTGTACGTTTTTTTTTCGTCGATGGCGTATGTAGTTGTATGAGTGACTTCACACATGACACAGTATTCTGTATACAGTAATACATACATAAAACGTACACGATAAAACGGCCCGGTCCTTTATACACCCTCCCGTCACGATTTCAATTTTCAAATGAAGGGGTGAGTGGAGAAAGGTCTTAACTAACAAAATGAGTTATGAGTGTTTGAAAATGTTAATCTGCTCATACCACATTTGAATCCTGAAATGTATGAATGCTTGTCAGATAACACCTTTGTTAAGGTTAGACACGTAACAAAATTGCGTGTTGAGCTCATTAGTCGATTTTATCATCACTTAAAACCTATGTTCATGCAAAAAGTCGATAAAGATAAAGATAAAGATAAAGATACATTTATTTGTTCAAACATGTGTACATAAGGTGTTAAGTCAGCATTTAAATTAATGGTATCAACATGTCGTACCTTTGCGGTGTACAAATTAAATTAAAAATAAAATATCAATTACAATAATACTGCATAATCAAATCAAATTAAAATTAAAGTCAATGTTGCATAATCAGATTAAATGGAAAAAAATATATATTAAGAAGTAAATCAAAATTTGTCACTTAGGAAGTCCGTCAGATTATAATAACATTTTTCAATTAATAAATTTTTAACCTTCATTTTAAATTCATACAATTCTAATTTTTTTATTGTTAAGGGGATGTTATTGTAAATTCTAGGTGCCATACATAATATACTTTTACTCATAAGAGTTTCGATTCTTCAGTTTTGACAGATAACACCTTTGTCCACTCACCCCTTCAAATATTCAATTCTGTTTGCAGGCGGAGCACTTCCCATTCCTCGGCATCGCGGGCGTGGGCACCGCCGAGATGCGATGCCGGACCATGCTGTACACAGCGCTCGGCCGCCTGCTCATGGTGGAGCTGGGAGAAGACGAGGACACCTTCCACACCTTCATGATGCCCATCACCGGTGAGTACCGCGCCTCGCTCGGCCACCCGGGCGAGCTACCGCGCCTCGCTCGGCCACCCGGGCGAGCTACCGCGCCCCGCTCGGGCACCCAGCTGAGCTACCGCTGAGCTCGGGCTCCCAACTGAGCTACCGCGCTATGCAGCTGCTTGGCGCCGCTGAAATGCAGGGACGTATATTGTAATCTGGGGCGGAGGCGCAAAAGAATGTCTAGGCTTCTACTCGCAATTCGTCACAATAAATTTTGGAGGACACCGCCAGAGAGTTTGCCAATTAAATTCCCATGTAATTCACTGGTCCCCCATGAGTAAGGATTTGCTGATGATAAAAAATATTATTGTCATTCAAGAAGCTTTTTTTATTCCATTCCATTCATATTCGAAATGCGACAGAATAAAAACCAGTGATTTACAATTACTTTTTTTATAGTTTGTTTTTCTTCATCAAAATATAAAGGTAAACTTATCTTTGATACTAATTCTATTCGTATATCCTTCCAGCGGCGATGGAGAGTATAATAGGCTTGCTCGGTCCTCCAGAGAGTCCGTTATTCGCGTCTGAGGACGCCAAGAAGACCCTCATAGGACTAGCAAGAGACTTGCGCGGACTGGCGTTCGCGTTTAACACAAAGACCACTTACATGATGTTGTTTGATTGGATGTGAGTATACAATATGATTATCTACAGGGTGGAAACGATAAGTGATCTCACTCGATTATTTCTAAACTATACAAGATATCAAGAAACTGGTTACTGATCCTGAAAGTGCTTTACGAGCTCTATTCAACGGTACGAATAATAGGTTACAAATAAACTGGATCTATCCAAAAATGCAATGTTTCCGGCTTCCATACATTTAGTAAAATCGCATAATATTAAAAACTATACAAGATATCCAAAACCTGATTACTGACCCTGAAAGTGCTTCACGAGCTCTATCCAACGGTACCAATAATAGGTTACAAAATAAACAGGATCTATCTGAAAATTCAATGTTTCCAGCTCCCATACATTTAGTACTGCCACAGTGATGGCACTCATGTCTTAATAATATTATAGCAAGTAAAGCCTAAAACCAATGTTTTTTATGAATAATTTTAAATACAAATGCAATTTGGAGTTCAATTTAAATGTTTATTATTGAATTAAAAAAATTAACACTTCCAATATTGTAAGGCTGGCATACATTTAGTATGGAGCCTGAAAACATTGAATTTTCTGTAACCTATTCTTGATACCGTTTGAAAGAGCTCGTGAAGCACTTTCAGGATCCATAACCAGTTTTTCGATATCTTGTATAGTTTAGAAATAATCGAGTGAGATCACTTATCGTTTCCACCCTGTATACTACTAATATTATAAAGCGCTAATCTCAGGAACTACTGGTCTGATTTGAAAAACTCTTTTTGTGTTGGATAAAACATTTATCGAGGAAGGCCAGCAGCTAATAGGGGCGGAGCAGTAAAGAAAAATGTTGCAAAAATGGGAAATATCATTCAAACTACATATACTTTCATGCGAAAGAAGTCGCGGGCTCAGCTAATTCCTCTATTAGTTCTGTATTTTTAAGTTGACTAACCGTAAGATATGCATTTGAATAAAATAAAAAATATAATAAATGAAAATGCGTCAGTTTTGTGGTATTTATAAGTAACTTAAAACATTTTATTCATATAGTCCCACGATTCTGAAACGTCAAGTGTCAAAAATTTAAAACTGACAACCCAGAATAGATAGTAGCGCCCCGTTGATAATGTCATAGCTGGGACGGTTCATTGTTGGACATCTAAAGAATATTTACCCAATGTCTCCGTAACTCAGTGTTCATAGCATTCGCCTGACAAGCGAAAGGTCCTGGGTTCAATTCCCACCCGATGCGATAGATTTTTTCAAGTTATAAAGGTATCTTTAGCCGTTACTTGTTAATAGTACAATCCTCTATTACAGGCTTGCATTTAAACTTTGTGTGTACCTAAAACTGTGCTAATAAATTCCAGATACCCATTGTACATAAAAGTGCTCATCCGGGGAATCGAAGTGTGGTTCGCTGAGCCGGCGCTCACCACGCCTGTACTCAAGCTAACCGCCGAGCTCGCTCAGAACAGAAATCAGCGCTTACAACTGGACGTTAGCTCGCCGAACGGAATATTGCTATTCCGAGAGCTATCCAACATTATTTGTGCATACGGTGAGTTACAATCGGTTATAATAAGATAACCAGTTGTAGAACAGAACTCAGTGAGCCACAACCAATCGTAGAACAGGTAACAGTGAGCTACCAGCAGTCTCAGAACAGTAACCAGTGAGCTACAAACACTCGTAGAATAGAAACCAGCGCTTGCAACTGGACGTTAGCTCGCCGGATGGGATATTATTGTTCAGGGAGCTGTCCAACATTATTTGTGCTTACGGTGAGTTATCAAAACTTGTAGAAAAGAATCAGTGAGCTACCAGCAGTCGCAGAACAGTAACCAGTGAGCTATAAATAGTCGTAGAATAGGAACCAGTGAGCTACAAACACTAGATCAGGAACTAGTGAGCTACAAACACTAGATCAGGAACTAGTGAGCTACAAACAGTACCAGCAGTCTTAGAACTGTAACTAGTGAGCTACCAGCAGACTTAGAACTGGAACCAGTGAGCTACCAGCAATATAGGCGATCTTATTGCTAATGAGAACACAGCTGAGATGATGATAATGGTCATAGTGTTGACAATAATGATGATTTCTTAAACTGCTTGACCTGTGGTAGACTGGCAGAGAATGCTACCCGCCATAAGTCCGCTACTTGTACTCATCCATACGTTCAAAATGTATAAATAAATAATTTATTTCATATGTTTGTTTCCGTTGTTCCATAGTACGAGCTTTGCTTAGTTTGGGACTAGAGGCGCAGTGTAAAATATTTGGATATTTATTTATTTTTGAATGTTTTTGTCCCCAGGCAGCAGAATACTGACGGTGGACGTGAGCAAAAAGCAAATGTACGCGATGAAGCTGAAGGGCATATCGTTGTGCTTCTCGATACTGAAGGCAGCGCTCTGTGGGAACTACGCTAATTTTGGGGTGTTCAGGTAAGGCCTATACCGATTCGAAGATGAAAGATGTACGAATCAGCTATAATGATACCAATCGTATCATGATATTTATCATGCAGATGCGCCAGTGAGTACTAATCTGCGCAACTTTTGTCACCCCCTGATGCTTGGCACCCGGGGCGGACCGCCCTACCGACCGACTATAGCTTTCCGACCGCGGCTTCGCCCGCGTGGAATTTTGTCTGTCACAGAAATACGTTACCGCGCGCGTCCCTGTTTTAAAAAACCGAGATAAAACTATCCTATGTCCTTTCCCGGGACTCAAACTATCTCTATGCCAAATTTCATCAAAATCGCTTCAGTGGTTTAGGCGTGAAAGCGTGACAGACAGACAGACAGAGTTACTTTCTCATTTCAATATTAGTATACATAGATTTGTTATTTCACAAATTACAATAGTCGAGCGGCGGCGGGGACCGAACCCGCGTTCCCCGGATCACGAGTCGGCCAGTCCGACCCCTTCACCGTTCGGCTATCGTGGCTTCAAAATTAATTCCATTCTTTTAAATATTTATTTTGGTTGTTTTTGTGAGTGATAAATACGTTGTCTTCCCCAGGTTATATGGTGACGAGGCCTTAGACAACGCACTAAATATGTTTGTGAAGTTATTACTTAGTATACCACAAAGTGATTTACATGTGAGTATGATTTTTATTTATATTTTTGTATCTATCAGTCCGTATCAAAAAAATAATTATGACACTGTTTCCCAAACAGGCTCAAATAATACAGGGTGTTAGGTAAATGGGTATATGAGCCAATACTAGCCCATGTTAACATGGGCATATAAATGGTATGGTGAAGTCAGAAATTTGATATCATCATTTTAATTTTTTTAATTTTCATACAAAATAATTTTTATAAAATCCGATTTGTATGAAAATTAAAATAATTAAAATGAAGATATCAATTTTCTGACTTCACCTTACCATTTATATGACCATTGACCATGTTAACATGGGCTAGTGTTGGCTCATATACCCATTTACCTAACACCCTGTATAAATAGGGAAACCTGTTATTGACCATACCTCTATTAACTTGTGAACCCGGCGAACTTCGTACCGTTCTGGTTGTCATTGATATGGTACGACACCGCGGACTACCTATAGTTTGTTAGATACATTACCTTTCTTTTTTTTGGGTGGCCGGTTAAAAAATTTACTATATTTTAAACCAGGGTGTCAGTTACATTCTAAAATTCATCAAAACTTGTCCATCCTTTTTTGAGTTATAAATGGTGGTCTAGCTAGCGCATAATCTTAACCAGAGTAAATACAAATGAGTAGGTCATCTTCATAGAAACGCACCAAGCGCGGTTTGTATGTGAGCGTCAATACGTATAAATTTAGCGTGGATTAGCGGGGTGTTGGTTTTGCGCCGAATTTTGTCAGTGTGTGCGTGCGCGCCGCATACGTGTTGGCGCGCTCACATACAAACCGCGCTCGGTGCGTTTCTATGAAGATGACCTACTCATTTGTATTTACTCTGTCTTAACTGAGTCAGTGCCTGAGAAATCGGAGTGTCACGGGAGGGGTGGAACATATGACGTCACAAAACACCCTCCCGTGCCGTTGCCTGAGGCATGGCTAAGTTATGCATTAGGCCCAGAACAGACGGTGAAACGCAACTGCAACGAAACTGCGTCGGCCGTTTGGTGTAGTGGTTCGAAACGGACTACTATTCCGGAGGTTGCGGGTTCGATTCCCGCACAGTACAAACATTTGTGTGCATGAACATATTTGTTTGTATTGGACTGGGTCTTTTCTATGTATAATATGTATTTACAAAAAAAAAAAAGTATTTAAGTATGTTTATATCCGTTGTCTAGTACCCATAGTACAAGCTTTGCTTAGTTTGGGACTAGAAGCGCAGTGTAAAATGTCCAAGGATATTTATTTATTTATTTTATTATTTATTTATTTACTGCAACTTACTGATTTATCTGATGAATGAAACTGAAACTGAAAGTTGGTCGCGTCATGTGTGGACGCTATGGCAGAAACTTAGATGCAACTCAAAAGTAACTAGCAGTTGCAGTTTCGTTGCAGTTGCGTTTCACCGTCTGTTCTGGTCCTTAGACCTTTTAAGTCAACTTTATTTTATTAAATAGTCATTTTTCATATTTTTTTCAGGACTATCCAAAACTATCCCAAACATACTACGTGCTACTAGAGCGGCTAGCGCAGGACCTTATGCCGTTCCTCGCCTCGCTGCAACCGGAGGCGACGCTATACATACTGGCCTCCATCTCCGAGGGACTCACGGCTCTAGGTGACTTACAGGACTATCCACAACTAGCCCGGACTATCCACAACTAGCCCAGACATCCTACGTGCTACTAGAGCGGCTAGCGCAGGACCTCATGCCGTTCCTGGCGTCACTGCAGCCGGAAGCGACGCTCTACATACTGGCCTCCATCTCCGAGGGACTCACGGCTCTAGGTGACTTACAGGACTATCCACAACTAGCCCGGACTATCCACAACTAGCCCGGACTATCCACAACTAGCCCAGACATCCTACGTGCTACTAGAGCGGCTAGCGCAGGACCTCATGCCGTTCCTGGCGTCACTGCAGCCGGAAGCGACGCTCTACATACTGGCCTCCATCTCCGAGGGACTCACGGCTCTAGGTGACTTACAGGACTATCCACAACTAGCCCGGACTATCCACAACTAGCCCGGACTATCCACAACTAGCCCAGACATCCTACGTGCTACTAGAGCGGCTAGCGCAGGACCTCATGCCGTTCCTGGCGTCACTGCAGCCGGAAGCGACGCTCTACATACTGGCCTCCATCTCCGAGGGACTCACGGCTCTAGGTGACTTACAGGACTATCCACAACTAGCCCGGACTATCCACAACTAGCCCGGACTATCCACAACTAGCCCAGACATCCTACGTGCTACTAGAGCGGCTAGCGCAGGACCTCATGCCGTTCCTGGCGTCACTGCAGCCGGAAGCGACGCTCTACATACTGGCCTCCATCTCCGAGGGACTCACGGCTCTAGGTGACTTACAGGACTATCCACAACTAGCCCGGACTATCCACAACTAGCCCGGACTATCCACAACTAGCCCAGACATCCTACGTGCTACTAGAGCGGCTAGCGCAGGACCTCATGCCGTTCCTGGCGTCACTGCAGCCGGAAGCGACGCTCTACATACTGGCCTCCATCTCCGAGGGACTCACGGCTCTAGGTGACTTACAGGACTATCCACAACTAGCCCGGACTATCCACAACTAGCCCGGACTATCCACAACTAGCCCGAACATACTACGTGCTAAGGTTACCTACGGTTACACAGGGAGAGGTCATAGTTGTTTCTAGAACCTAAGGCGTCGATCCCTATACGGCAGATTTTCTAGTCGGTTCGAGTCCCACAAAATGATTATTTATTCACTCATTACATGTCAATAAAAATATTAATTTCTTCAAGCTACAACTACAAGACCCAGAGTACGTCCCTGTTTGACTCCTTCACTGGACCCAGAGTAGGTCCCTGTTTGACCCCTTTATTGGACCCAGAGTAGGTGTCCCTGTTTGACCCCTTTAGTAGACCCAGAGTACGTGCCTGTTTGACCCCTTCATTGGACCCAGAGTAGGTCCCTGTTTGACCCCTTTAGTGGACCTAGAGTAGGTCCCTAAGCGACACCCTCTATAGGTTTGGCGCTTAACAGTCAGTGCCAGTGACTCTCATAGAGTGGCACGAGGGGTGTTTTTGTGGCGTCAAACGCCAGCGACACTTCAAATGTGCTTTAGATTTGTAGGCTCTGTCATTTCATATCTCAATGTTTCTTGTGCCGCTCCCATACGGTCGGCCGTTTGGTGTAGTGGTTCGAAACGGACTACTATTCTGGAGGTTGCGGGTTCGATTCCCGCACAGTACAAACATTTGTATGCATGAACATATTTGTTTGTATTGGACTGGGTGTTTTCTATGTATAATAAGTATGTATTCTTGCGCTGCTTCTTCTCAGCACTGGCCCATTTATTGTCCCGAAGCAGTGCAGTGGTAGGGTTAATATTGGGACGTGTAAAAGTGCTTTTTAAAAGCCTATTTGCAAAAATAAATGAATTTTATAAAAAAAAAGTATTTAAGTGTGTTCATATCCGTTGTCTAGTACCCATAGTACAAGCTTTGCTTAGTTTGGGACTAGAAGCGCAGTGTAAAATGTCCAAGGATATTTATTATTTATTATTATTATACCTCAGGCACTAACTTAAGCGTTATACCTGTCCTTTAAATTTGTTTGATCGTGCAAGCGACCCCTAACTTTAAATTGTCTGGTTCCAGATACGAGTGTATGCACAGGCTGCTGCGCGACCCTCGACCATATAGTCACATATCTATTTAAGCAATTAGTACAGAAATGTAAGTATTATTATGTATTTATAATGTTTAACTAAAGACGTACTAATAATACTCGTTCCAAACATGAGCACGGCTTTGAGAAGCTATGCTCTGAAAAGCAAAAACATTATTCTCATTAGAAGGTTTTCAATCAAGTAAAATTAACAAATCTGTTAGATTTTAATTGTTATTTTTTATTTTTATTTTTGGGTGAATAGAGAAATTGTAATCGATGTTCTAGCGATCCGAATTTTGTTTGCGTTTTTTACCAATTCGAAGTTATTGTTGATCATCATTGTCATTTAATCTATCTAAGAGTATGTAAAATATCCTAGGTACATAGTTAGACGGCCGTTTGGTGTAGTGGTTCAGAACGGATTACTACGCCGAAAGGACCCGGGTTCGATTCCCGGCCGGGCAGAAATTGAAATGATGTATTTTAATTTCTTTGATGTGTCTGGGTGTTACTGTGTATAATATGTATGTATTTAGGAAAAAAAAATGTATTTAAGTATGATTATATCCGTGTTCTAGTACCCATAGTACAAGCTTTGCTTAGTTTGGGACTAGAAGCGTAGTGTAAAAATATCCAAGGTTATTTATTACATAGTTATTTTATAGATATTTTGTGTGTGTACAGCTAGCAACAAACCGCCGAATCCGCGCCAGCCGCCGCCCGAAGCGAGCAACATGCTGCAAGTGCTACAGCGGCGGCCCGAGATCATGCAGCAGCTACTAGCCACGGTAAATATAACATGCTGTATACTGTGTATACATTCACAATATACATAACTAGCGGCCGCCCGCGACTTCGTACGCGTGGATCCCGTTTTACCCCCTTTATCTATCTTACGCGGCTTAGATTTTTTCATACAAATGTTTTTTCCCGCTAACTCTCGTTCCCGTGGGAATTTTGCAAAATCCTGTTGTAAGCTTAGCTTTAAGTTTACTAAGATACCTGCATGCCTCAAGCGTCTAACTTAGATTTTTCATACAAAAGGATTTTCCCGCTATTTCCCGTTCCCGTGAGAATTTTGGGAATTCCTTTCTTAGTGCACCTCTACGGTACCTAAGCTACGTCCCTTCCAAATTTCAAGTGCCTACGTTTAGCCGTTAAGGCTGTGCGTTGAAATGTCAGTCAGTCAGTTTCTCATTTAGATATAAATCTGTTCAATGAATGAAGATTGAAGACCTCTTTTTTGTATTATCATAATGATTTTTATCAATTAATAAACGTTATCGTGCTTTTTTGTAGCGTTCCTTAGGCCAATTTTATTGAATGAAAAATTATAATTAAAGTACAGTCGACATCACATCAAGCTATACATTTTCGTTGCAAAGTCGCCTCTATCGCAACTGCGTAAGATACCACAGTGTTTACGTTGACGTGCTGTCGCTGTACATATTCAGTTATGTCTCGACCCGCTAAAATCTCCGTTAAATAGAGGTGTCTTAGGTACTAGACGCAACCAAAACATCTTTCGTTGTCATCCTGGATCCCGCGGGCCTTCAAGCCCTCCCTAATGGGTCTAAATTAGTCCCATGGGATAGGCAAGTAATATTTTAAGGTATTATAGGTAACTAGCGGCCGCCCGCGACTTCGTACGCGTGAATCCCGTTTTTCCCGCTAATTCCCGTTCCCGTGGGAATTTCGGGAATTCCTTTCTTAGTGCACCTCTACGGTACCTAAGCTACGTCCCTTCCAAATTTCAAGTGCCTACGTTTAGCCGTTTAGGCTGTGCGTTGATCTGTCAGTCAGTCAGTCAGTCAGTTTCTCCTTTTATATATTTAGATTATATCATGCATCAATATAAAGTAAGAATAGCTGCCAATTTTCTAGGACAACGGAGGAAAAAATGTTTTCTGAAAATCATAAATTACTAAATAATTGCGTGAATAAAACATACATCTTGGTAAGACCTTTCAAACGATACTAGACACATATCTATTGGAACCGGGTACCATTTTGCCCATTGTCCTTTTGACTATGTCATTTTTGGATGTCCGCTTCTCAGGCAAAATAAAAGACTGT
Organism: Ostrinia furnacalis; assembly: GCF_004193835.3. NCBI lineage: Eukaryota > Metazoa > Arthropoda > Insecta > Lepidoptera > Crambidae > Ostrinia > Ostrinia furnacalis. Next base: position 115,068 of record NW_021130451.1, read on the forward strand.
GTAGCGGTACGGTTTTACAATGGCTTTCTCACTCCCCTCTTCCATAGCAATATAGCCCTTATTGGGGAAAGTCAACTCCGATGATGACGATTGTTGTTCTTTCAGGTGCTAAACGTGATAATGTTCGAAGACTGCTGCAACCAGTGGTCGATGTCTCGTCCGCTGCTCGGGCTCATACTCCTCAACGAGGAGCACTTCGCGCGCCTCCGCGGGGACATGCTCGCGCAGCAGCCGCGCGACAAGCAGCCGCAGCTGGCGCACTGCTTCAGCGCGCTCATGGCCGGCGTTGAACCTAACCTGCTTACTAAGAACAGAGACAGGTGAGCGAATGGACCTAGAGTAGGTCCCTGAGCGACTCCCTCAAGTAACTAAATGGATCCAGAGTAGGTCCCTGCGTGACCCCCTTAAGTACCTAAATGGACCCAGAGTAGGTCCCTGAGCGACTCCTCTAAGTAGCTTATTGGACCTAGATTAGACCCCTGTTTGACCCCCCTTAAGTAGCTAAATAGGCCCAGTGTAGGTCCCTGCGTGACCCCCTTTTGTAACTAAATGGGCCCAGAGTAAGTCTCTGCGTGACTCCTGTAAGTAACTAAATGGGCCTAGAATAGTTCCTTGATTTACCCCTTTAATGGACCCAAAATAGGTCCTTGCGCGACCCCCTTAAGTAGCTAACTGGGCCCAGAGTAACTCCCTGCGCGACCCTCTTAAGTAGCTAAATGGACCCAGAGTACATCCCTGTTTGACCCCCTTAACTAGACCCAGAGTAGGTCCCTGAGCGACTCCTCTAAGTAGCTAAATGGAGCCAGAGTACATCCCTGCGTGACCCCCTTAAGTAGCTGGAGCCAAAGGTAGGGCTCATACTCCTCAACGAGGACATGCTCGCGCAGCAGCCGCGCGACAAGCAGCCGCAGCTGGCGCACTGCTTCAGCGCGCTCATGGCCGGCGTTGAACCTAACCTGCTTACTAAGAACAGAGACAGGTGAGCGAATGGACCTAGAGTAGGTCCCTGAGCGACTCCCTCAAGTAACTAAATGGACTCAGATTAGTCCCCTGTTTGACCCCCCTTAAGTAGCTAAAAAGGCCCAGAGTAGGTCCCTGCGTGACCCCCTGAAGTAGCTTAATGGACCCAGATTAGACCCCTGATTGACCCCCTTTAAGTAGCTAAATGAACCCAGCGTAAGTCCTTGAGCGACCCTCTAAAGTAGGTAATTGGACCCAAAAAAAGTCCCTGTGTGACCCCTTAAAGTAGTCAATGAGGGCTATCGTTTTAGCGCTCACCAGTTAGCGCCACTGTAGAGTAAGGTCCTGTCACTTGCTAGTAGCGAAGACAGTGGCGCCAACTTGTGAGCGCTAAACTGGTAGGAGGACTATCGCATTTGAGTGCAAATGCGATAGTCCTCCTACCAGTTTAGCGATCAAGATGGCGCCACTGTAGAGTAAGGTCCTGTCAATCGCCAGGGGTGCCAACTGTTAAGTGAAAAAACTATAGCCCTCATTGAACCCAAAGTAGACCCCTGATTGATCCCTCTTAAGTAACTAAATGGACCCAAAGTAAGTCCCTGTGAGTGACTCTGTCAAGGGAACTACATTACTCCTCCAAGTAGCTAAACGGGCCCAAACTACACCCTTGCTTGACCTCTTTAATGGACCCCGAGTAGATCCCTGAGCGACTCCTGTATGTAGCTGAATGGACCCAGAGTAACTCCCTGCGCGACTGTTTTCGGTTTTCCGTCATTCGCCTTAAGTGGTAAGCAACTGTGGGATTCCGGCCAAAGCCTTCACTACCACAGTCTTGTGTATGTCCCTCATGCAACTATATGGTGATAAGGACTTTTAAAGACCTTGGTGGAACCAATGTTGAACTTTGTATAACGCTCTACTCTGGTAGAAATCTTGTTATACTAAATAATTTAATTGTAAATGAAAAGTTAAAAATTGTTTTTTAACAAGATCATTTTGTCCGCAGATTCACACAGAACCTGTCTATCTTCAGACGGGACATCAACGACCTGCTCAAAGGCACCTTAGTCAACACATCCAACGTCAACGACATGATGACGTCCTAATGTGAGCTTCGTCGCAAATTGAGGTGGACACACACTTGTGTACGTACGCGAACGTTGCACGCGTCTTACGAACACATTCCCGCTTATTACAAAAAGTTACATTTAGTATGGAAATGTCATTTTAAACCAGTGTTCATCCCGGGTTTAACTTTTTATAATAAGGCCCAGTATGATTATCTTTGGATACGTTCGCGAGCGATTCACGCGCGGGTTATAACATTCAAATGAATGTTTCGCGTGCCATCTTAACATTTTCGCAGATAGTGAACACTTACAAAATGAAAAAAATCTTTATTTATCTATGCTAATGTTATATAGAAAAGAAGAAGTTATAAGATTTTGATTGTTTTATTTGTATTGAATATTCTCTGAAGCTACCAAAACTACTGGACAGATTAAAAAAAAATTGCACCATTAGAATCGTACCTACATTAATTTTAGAGTGTAATAATTGAACTAATTTTTACAAACTGACAAATCTTAAAGAATATTTTACTTGTCTCATGATTTTTGCCCTACGTTAATACTATAGTAATAAAACTTCTATTGACTTCAAACTGTCCACGAATGTGTTAAGATATATCCCTGTTTTAAGCTCATTTTTAGTGGTTTGTGATATGCAATGTGTTCGTTGTACCGCTTGAGTGTAGGTCCACCCTTAACATAGTGTCAACAAGTCGCCATTTCATATAGCGGGTGTCACTACATTCGGCAAGTTAAGTTTAAATGGTAACAAACTGTTATAGAATGACAGGTGACGTATGTTTTACAGCATTTTCTTCAGACTGTGGTATTATTGACAGCTGTCATCTAAGATTTGACGTTTGTGGAGATTTTTTTTAATGTTTGTATCGTGAAATGGGAATGAAATCGCCGTTTTATTTTATGTCACTGTTATGTTAACAATATAGGGCAGATTTATTGACTCAATTGAATGTCATATCCTAAAAGTTTTTATAAGTAATAATATAAAGTGCCTATTTCATTTGATGCGGATTTCTGCGCGTGTAAAATCTCACAGCTCTCACAGCAGTTGCACGCAGTACAAAGATTTCGTATTGTGTACCCGCAGCCGATCCGCGTTCCGCGTGCGTGTAGCCGCTTAAGGCGATTATCACACTGCACCGCGCTCCGCCGCGGTACGCGGGACGACAGATTTAATCATTATATGCAAGTACCTCAGTTTGTATAGAAAACACGCGCGGCACAACACACTAACAACGCGTCTGCGCGCGGGATTTTTTATATGAAATCACGCGGACCGCGGCGGAGCGCGGTGCAGTGTGATAATCGTCTAATAGGAAAAACATGTATGAAATAATGAAATGCGGACCATCCGCGTGCGTGCGGAAATCCGCATCGCAGGAAAAATGCACTAACAGTGTATATCCGCTTCAGAGGGCCTAGTGTGAGTTTACATCAAACGTCATCATTAGTGAGTGCGTCAAAAAATGACATTAAATGTATGACGGGTTGGACAGCGCCCCTAGCGGGAAACGTTCAAAAACTAAAATTTTCACACATTTTTTTGTTGACACATTAATTTTTCGATGTAAACTCACACACAGCCCACAGTTGTATAATATCCTTATAATAACAGAAATAATACGGTAAAGAGGTGTATAAATTGTAATTATAAACGAGAGCAGAGTATTGTAGAATAACCAGCAAATTAAACTGGGTGTAGTCATGCAATAGCTGGAACTAATGTGCGTTCCCGGTGATGTCGTCGCATTCGATGCTTACTGGATTACTTTTTAGCTGTACAAATGCTATAGCATATAATTTATTTATAACTGACATATTATGAATTTGATGGGCCCTTTATCTATCGAAAAAGAAATGAAAATATTATGGCAACTAAATTTGACTTTATGTCTTTTTTTGACTGAATGTAAAAAACCTGTTTATTTTGCATGTGAAGAGAAAAGCCTATTACTGCATGTATTTTATGAACAGAAAAACAAACTATAGTGTTAAAAATTATTTTTATTCTTATTATAATAAGATGTTTGCTTTGTATAAGATAATTTTGCATTTGTATGTCTGAAAAGATCCAGTATTGTTAGATAATGATCAATTTAATGTATCGAATGGTACGCAGTTTTAGTAACAATTTAGCAGTAGTAAGACGTGAATTTAGAAGTCTGGCCAGCGTGAAGATTTTAGTCCAAATCCTCCTAAAATCGGAGACTAAAATTTCCTGATGATGGTAATAATAATGATGGAGTAGACTTAGAATGTATATTTTTGTCAGTATTCGCTTTGGATGACTCAGATGTCGAAATAATTAATGAAGTTCCTTTTTAGTTCCTGTATATTTATTTAATCGGGTCGAATGCGGTGACAGCAAAGGGAATTCGTTATTTTTAAGTTACGACAATCACAATTTTTTGTATCGTTTTCTAACGTTCATTTTTCATACAGACTGACATTCCAGAGTGAGGCTGTGGTCTCCTATTTACGCAGTAGGCAATACAATGCTTACTATAGAAATGTATAGTCCGCGAGACCTAAGCTGAGCTTTGCATTTGTGTGCACGTGGGTAGTGTAGGTGTGACAGTTTATACATATTACCGACTAGCTTTCCGCCCGCGTGGAATTTTGCCTGTCACAGAAAAACTGTCCCTGTTTCAAATACCGGGATAAACACTTATCCTATGTCCTTTCCCATGACTCAAACTATCTCTATGTCAAATTTCATCAAAATCGGTTCAGTGGTTTAGGCGTGAAATTGAGACAGACAGTTACTTTCGCATTTATAATATTTATATTTTTGGCAATCGGTCTGAGGCGCAAGTCCGCCGAGGATTTTCTTCACTTCATCTCTTGTACTGGTAGCAGCGTGACGTGTTTAATTCTTAGTATAGTGCCACGATTCTGAAACCTCAACTGGCAAAAATTAAAAACGGTATAAGGTATTTATTGATGTAGCGCCCTCCTGTAAATGTCGGAGTTATATGATTGTCCAACGTGACTAAAATAGAAATTAATAATCCAGTATTGATAGTAGCGCCCTCCCTGGGACGCACGGTTCAATGTTGCTTAATAATATCTATATTTTGTTTTTAAGCTTTTTTTGATTTTTTTAAGTTTTTGGCTGACTACTTTTGGTATCACTCACACAAATGCAAAGCTCAGTTTACGCCTGTTGTGGTCTCCTTCAGACGTTGACGTCAACTTATGAGCACCATAAACGTCATTAGGAACGTTTGAAGCTGACGTCATATGCCTTCTAGCGTATAGGAGACCATAGCCTGACGTCATTGCTACGGATGGCGCGTGTATTGTGGGATGTGTGAATACTTGCAACTGAATGGGCACAAACTGTGCTGTCTTGTGTTGAACTGTGCTGTGGGAACTGATGTACTTTTGTTGCCTTAAGATTAACAAGAAGTGTACAGTTGAGAGCACGTTTTTTGCTGCAAAATGGCCTGTATTGTATAGATCCATCCACCATTCTTTCGCTAATGTTTGAGTGTTATCGGCACACGCTAAATTATCCATGAGTGCACACGCACACTACAATAATGCTGCTTTTTCAAAGTTCAAAAGAAGAGGCCCGTGACGTCAATTAGTGCTTAAAAGTGCAGCAGTTTGTGGCGTCGCGCGGAACTTCAATTCATTTTTGATTGAAAATTAAAAATATACGTATCCAATATTTTTTGATATTAAAATAGACGGACTAAAAAAATTTTATTATAGTGGCATGCTGTCTTATATTAGGATCAATTTTTAAAGGTGTATTCACACGTATACGGGGCGTATGAGGGCCTCTCAAATTTACTCCCCGCGAACGGACCGTAGCAATGTGAATAAATCAACAATGTTCCATTGGTTCCCACACTGCAGTAGTTTTGATGTATTTCTAAGCTGTTTTAAGTGTCGAATTACTTTACAAAAATATGAAATAAACTGTTGTTATATTATTACTATATTGGACGATATTTTTACGTCGAATAAAAATGATTATATTATGTGACATGTTTTGAAACACCTTACTGGTATGCTATAAAATATAACAGGTATTGTTAAAGTTTTTTTTTCTTATCTATTTCATTCGTTCTTCGTTATTTTTCTAGTTGAACCATTCGTAGATGGTCGAAAATGTGTATGGGTATTTTTATAATTTATAAGCCGTACGCCCATATATTCACAAATATTACTATGAGGTTTCACAGTGTGCGTGTACGCACCAGGGTCACACGAACCAATCACGGAGCTCTATTCAACGCTGTGCGTTCGATTTGTTTCACTTAAGCAAGCATCGTTTGTGAATACGGGCTTTAAACTCGTTTTGCTGACTGTGGGGCAAGTGCCAAGGGTTACTACGCAACTACACTGGACAGCATTAAATTCAAACTTTTGATTGGTAGAATTTCAATATTTATATAGGGTGTTAGGTAAATGGGTATATGAGCCGACACTAGCCCATGTTAACATGGTCATATAAATGGTATGGTGAAGTCAGAAAATTGATATCTTCATTTTAATTATTTTAATTTTCATACAAATCGGATTTTACAAAATTTATTTTGTATGAAAATTAAAAAAATTAAAATGATGATATCAAAAATTTCTGACTTCACCATACCATTTATATGACCAAGTTATCATGGTCTAGTGTTGGCTCATATACCCATTTACCTAACACCCTGTATATTATTAAAATTTTGTATTAAAATATTATTAAAAGCACTATTTCCTACAGAATAACTGATAATATATTAAAATCTTTGTTCGACGTAGAACTAGAAGCCGTTTTTATTCTGTATACGTTGACAATTTAGTATTTTTCATTAAAAGAGAAGCATGCGCGCGAATATACGTTTTGAATAAGGAAAAAATATTGAGCAACTTTGCCAGTCCCTGATAACTATTAGGAACTTATTTGTCAGATAAACTACAACTGTCTTTTTGTTTTTAAAAATATTCGGTAGATACATAACTGCTACCTAATACAGCTTATAATGGGGGGGACAATGGAACTTATTTTGTTTCAATCTCCACCCCAGAGGATTCCCTCAGCAACTCAGGATTCGAATGGTCGGTAACAAGTTGTGGACTGGATTTCCATTCGATGCAATGATGAAATTAATCGATAATTTATAAGTTTTGTTCACTACTTTGACGTCCTTCAGGAGTATAAAACCAAGGGACCCAGCTACACTGGGCCGTAGTATCACAAAATTAGGATACCTAAAAGAACAAAAGATCTATTTACTATGACAAAATGCTATTGCACTCTAAAATCTAGTACATCTAGATGGCAAAATTAAATGAATTAATATGTACTAATAACTTTCATTATCTTAAAAAGAAGCCTCCTTTCTTACGCCGGGTCTCCAGCGCGTGTTTTGCCTTACACAATCAACGTCAACATTCAGCAAAAATGTCTACGAAAAACATTGTTTCACTACACATTTTTGTTTGCATCAATAATGTTTTTGCTTTCCATGCCCGGTGGAAAACACGTATACACGGCCAGAGCGTTATCTATCCATTTCCGTTTTTGCTGTCGCTCTCATCAAATGGTGATTCTTTTGAGATAGAACGAGACGACATGACCGGCAATGGGCAGTTAACACTGTTGCCGATAGTACGCAGTGAAACAAAGTTTTGTGTAGACCATTTTGTTGAATGTTGACATGTTTTTGTTGATTGTGTAGGGCAAAACCACGCTGGAGACTCTGCTTTACATAGATGTTTTATTTGCAGCACCCAACAGGGTCCATAGGCCCGTATCTTACTGTGAAGCTTCAACCAAACCAGGGTCTCCAAACTTTGAAGCCTTGGGGCCATAATATTTTTTTGGTATGCATGTTGCATAACATTTTTAATTTTTCTGCCCACCTATGCAAACATAGGCTTAGTCTTAAGCTGTCGCGGGCCGAATTGAGGGCAGTAGCGGGCCGGATATGGCCCGCGGGCCGTAGTTTGGAGACCCCTGAACCAAACCAACGCGTGCAGCTGGCGTGCACGATGGCGAAAGGATCAGGCGATGCCGCGGTGTAGTGTGAGTTTACATCAGTAAAAAAGTGACATTAAATGTATGACGGATTGTACAGCGCCCCTGGCGGAAACTTTCAAGAGCTAAACTCTTCATTATGTTTTTTAAACGCAGTCGATTTCGAATGTGTTTGATGTAATTTTGATAACGTATTGTACAGCGCCCCTAGCGGAAAGGATCAAGAACTAAAATTTTCATACATTTTTTTAACGCGCTCACTTTTGAGGACGTTTGATGTAAACTCACACTACGCCCCCAGATCGTGTATGAATTTGTAGCGATGAGTTCACATCAACGCGTCCTGTCATTGGTCACGCGTCCTGTCATTAACCAGATCGCCGTCGCCGACGTGATCTGCACGCGTTGGTTTGTCCGAAGCTTTAACATCAACCTATGTACTGCTGGAATCAATAAATAGTATTCCCGTGCTCGTCAGAATTAGATTTGTTATATTATTCTATAGTAACGTAGCCGTACCGTCGCGTCGCAGTTGCGCGTTTGTATATAGATAAATAAATTGTGATTTGTACAAAGCGGACGTGTTGTTTTATTTCTAACGCCTTTTGTCAGTGTTAATTTTATCAAAATCGGTCTAGTATTTTTAGCAACATTCATATTTTTATTTAATTGCATTTAGCTTTCGCGTTCAAGCATCGTGCATGCATTGTCAGATTCCATCAATACAAGTCAGAGTAAATATTTTCTTTGATACAATATAGGAGACGGACAAAGCTGTCCATAGTGTCCATCAGTGTTGGCAAAAAGTTAATCTGATTAATGATTAAAAATTAATGATTAAAATCATAATCAAAATGTTTTGATTATGATTAATTAATCATTAATCAAAATTTTTGATTAAGATTAATTAATCATAATCATTAATCGTTAATTTGATTATTTGATTAACTATCTACTATTTTCATAAGAAAAGGGATGGGGGTGTATGAAAAGGTACCTGCGACTTATAAAATGTCTAGCAAAGGGGGGATCTGGAGTTGTACTGTAGTTTTCACTACTCAAAACACTTATCGCACTAGTTTTGTTTCTCACAATTCCTTCTATTCTTCCGCTATCCACCAGCGAAATTGGGTCAAGAAAGAAGTTAAGCGGGCTGGCTGACGATAGGGGAGAAGTCCCCCCCCCCCCCCTCCCAAGGTAGGGGCAAGCGTGGGCAATTCAACAGAAAGGTGGGGTTGCTAACTAAGAGGTTTTGCGTGTTGGGGAGGTGCTGGAGAGTTCGTACCAGAAGTTCGGGGGGAGGGCCACGCGTGGGCAATTCAATAGAAGGATGGGGTTGCTAAGCTAGGAGGTTTTGCGTGTTGGGGAGGTGCTGGAGAGTTCGTACCAGAAGTTCGGGGGGAGGGCCACGCGTGGGCAATTCAATAGAAGGGTGGGGTTGCTAAGCTAGGAGGTTTTGCGTGTTGGGGAGGTGCAGGAGAGTTCGTACCAGAAGTTCGGGGGGAGGCCCACTCGTGGGCAATTCAATAGAATGGTGGGGTTGCTAAGCTAGGAGGTTTTGCGTGTTGGGGAGGTGCAGGAAACTTCGTACCAGAAGTTTCGGGGGAAGGGCCACGCGTGGGCAATTCAATAGAAGGGTGGGGTTGCTAAACTAGGAGGTTTTGCGTGTTGGGGAGGTGCAGGAGACTTCGTACCAGAAGTTTCAGGGGAGGCTAGGGGTGGGGGGCAGGTGGTGAGAGTGTGGGGTTGCAAGTAAGTGCTGGAACGGTAGGGGAAGTGGACTGATATCCTCCTACGGGAGGTCGGAAGACTGCACCGGAAGTTTCAGCGAGGGAAGGGGGCGGGGGACAGTCTAGGTTACTTTATATTTGTCTAGGTATGACCTGTCATAGAATTGTAGCCTAAAACCAAACATCTAATATTAGAATTCAATGTTTTAACATTGTTTTCGATAGAACATTTAAGAAGTTAATCAAGTTAATCAAATTAATGATTATTGATTAATGATTAACAAATTAATCATGATTATGATTACTTTTTTAATCATGATTATTTTAATCAGGATTAATTTAATCATGATTAAAATTAATCAAATTAATTAATTGAATAAAAAATTAATTGATTAGTGCCAACACTGGTGTCCATACATGATGCGGGCAGCGTTCACTTTGACCGCAGACCGCAGAACATCAGTGTAGCAAATCCTTCATATAAAAAAGTAAAACTAGGTAGCTAGGTCCAGCGGGGCAGTGGGAGAGGTGTGTTTTTTGTTTTCCTGTCAAAATATACAGAGTATTTGAACCTCTTGGTGCTTAAGAGGGAGGACCCTACTCCGTTGTCTACTGTGTAGTGTTAAAAGCATTCTCCACCAATCGACCTTTGGTCATGCAGATGAGATATAACCTAGGTAAGTAGATAGTGAATAGAGTCTCCCTTTCCTCATTAGGTACTTCAAATAAAACGTCCAAGTGAAGCACCATCTCGTTTATTGCGCCACGTTCACACGCTCTTGGCGAGCTCCTGCGCCTTCGCCACCACGTCCTCGATGGTGCCCACCATGTAGAACGCCGCCTCTGCCACGTGCTGCTAAGATTTTGGTAGGTTTTCGAGAAGTAAGTTTATCTAGAGGAAAGTTTTCGAAAGTAAGTAGCTTTTAGGCCGAGTTGCACCACCTTAACTTTGACGTTATCCGGTGCTTTGTATAGATTTTGACAGATTTTTGACGTTTGTCAAAGTTAAAGTAAGATGGTGCAACCCAGCCTTAGCTTTCGTAAACGATAAACTTTTGAAAAGTAAAAAAATAAAAGGTTTTTTGAATGGTTTACGAAGTAAAGTTTCGAAAATATGTATTTTGTTTGTTTGGTTTTTCGAGAAAGTTAGGTTTTCGATGCTATAGTTTTCCGAAAGTTAGGTTTGAAAATATTAGATTGTCCAAAGTTTTCTCCTATCTGTGAATACCTACATCCTACCTAACCTACGCCCTCAACTAAAATAAGTAAAGCCGGGTCCGTGAGCACGTAGAATTTTGTCCAATGACCCCTAGCTACCCATCCTTATCGCTCGCAGGTAATTATGTTGCGGGCGCGCGTCGCACAGTCGCGACAGCAAAATAATTACGCGCGAGTGACGTGGCTTTAGTTCAAATAAAACGCTAGTAAGTAAAGCACCATCTTTATTGCGCCATGTTCACACGCTCTTGGCGAGCTCCTGCGCCTTCGCCACCACGTCCTCGATGGTGCCCACCATGTAGAACGCACATAAAAAATAAATTAAGGTAGGTTTTTTGAATGGTTTACGAAGTAAGTTTCGAAAATATGTATTTTGTTTATGTTTGGTTTTTCGAGAAAGTTAGGTTTTCGATGATAAAGTTTTCCGAAAGTTAGGTTTGAAAATATTAGATTGTCCAAAGTTTTCCTATCTGTGAATACCTACATCCTACCTACGCCCTCAACTAAATAAATAAAATCAATAATAAGTATAATATAGTCTGGTCCGCGAGCACGTAGAATTTTGTTGCTATCGCGCTCGCACACTCACTGCGGGTGCCAGTCGCACAGTCGCGACAGCAATATAATTACGCGCGAGCGATAAGGATGGGTAGCTAGGGGTCATTGGACAAAATTCTACGTGCTCACGGACCGGGCTTTAGTTCAAATAAAACGCTCAAGTAAAGCACCATCTTTATTGCGCCATGTTCACACGCTCTTGGCGAGCTCCTGCGCCTTCGCCACCACGTCCTCGATGGTGCCCACCATGTAGAACGCCGCCTCTGGGATGTGGTCCAGCTCTCCCCCCAGGATCTGGAACAGAAAGTACAAATATAACTATCATACTAACATTTAATGTTCTGTTACTAGCTTTTGCCCGCGGTCTTATATTTTCACCCGCGTGAAATTTAGTTTGTCACAGATCGTCATAAATTATCTATAGCCTATATGTTATTCTGGGTTATAAACAATAATACTGTAAAGTTTCATCAAAATCCTTTCAGTAGTTTTTGCGTGAAAGAGTAACAAACATCCCACAAACTTTCGCATTTATAATATTAGTAGGATTAGGGGCAGAGATAACAACAACAAATTAAAAACTATGAAAATCGGTCCAGCCGTTCTCGAATACCTCACAAGTGTTCGAACAAACTGGACTTTTTATACCAAGATCGTGGTTTCGTTCAACTTCATTCAATTTCAACGAAAGTTTTTGTTTTCGAGAAAGTACTTAGGTACCTAGTTTCTCGAAAGTTAGGCTTTTTACACGTTTTCTCATTAAAAGGTTGACGGTAGGAAACTGATATTTATCAATAAACTTAAATCTGTCAAAAAAGAAAAAATAACAGCTCACCCTCTTAAATCCTTTGATGGTTTCCTCCAATTTCACCAGTTTGCCAATGTGACCGGTGAATACTTCTGCAACCTGAAATAAAAGAATGATTTATTATAACAATCTAAATTACCCAACTTATTGATAACCTGACTATTCGAACTCCTTACTTCGTCTTTCTACGTAAGCGATAGCGCACATTGAGCGACAAAACGCTGCAACAGACGCGGCCACATAACGCAAACCTCATGCTCAAAAAATTTGCTGTCGATGCGACCAAAATGCGACTCTGCGACATTTCTCGACGACAAACTTTGTAAACCTAACATCGAAAATCCAACAAAAACCTGTTAACTATTCGAAAGCCCCACTTCATAATCCAAACTTTTCGAAAACCCAACTGTGTAAACTAACTTCGCAAACCCAATTAAGTATTCGAACTCTATAAATCTGTACCCCCAGTGAAAAGGGAGTTAAGTCGAAAATGGTGATTTTTGGGAAATCGCATTTGAAGTTAAAAAAAATCCTGCTTCATCGCTATTAGAGATAACTTGGTGAAATAATTTTTAGGTGAAAGGTAATGTTAGATATAATTAGGCAGTGTGCCAGTTTCGGAAATATAGCATGTGGTTTTTTCATAATTAAATAAAAACACAGTTATATCACCATGCACGACAACTTTACATTCGTGTAAAGTGATGTAATGGGACATAAATCATTTTACACCACACTGAATTCACCACACGCTATCAAGTGTAAAGTGATACATTTTCCGCCATTTCTGTTGATAATTTTTTGTCTCTTTAATTTTAGAAAAAGTTGTAAAACAAACATAAGTAATTACACTATGAGGAATCATTATTTCAGGTTATTTAGGGTAAATCGTCCAAAAATTGTTACTTATATCAATATACACCAATTTTTTGGTGAGAAAAATAATGTGTAAACTGATCTAACTAACATAACAGCGATCTAAGTATCCAAATAATTATGTGTAAAGTGATATAAGTGGCGATTGTATAGGAATAAGGCTAGAATTTGAGACTGAATTCTAATTATTTACTCCTTAAATGTTTATTCTGATCTGAAACTACTATTTTATTAATTATTACACCATATACCATGAATGATATCGGCCTAAATCACAAACATTATCTCCTATTTTAAAGAAAGTATAGCTGAAGCAATTGTGTAGTAAAGACCAGAAATAACAATGGTTTCACATCAACTAATTAGACAGGAGACAGAGAAAAGTTTGTTTTCTACAATTAACCTATTAGGAATCAAACCCTGGCCCAGAGATAGTGATGTCAAGCAATATTGATTGCCTTTTGGCTACAGAAGGATAATATAAAAGTAAAGTCATAAAATGCATTTGTTTTTAACAAAGAGGCTTTTAAAAAGCCCTTTAACACGTCCTAGTATTACTTGAACCCTACTTTTATTTTGGGACATAAATGGGCCAGTGCTGAGAAGAAGCAGCGCAAGAAATTTAGCCACCCTTGTCAGCCTCTTCTTAAATCATAAATAACTTGAAAAAATCGAACTGCCTAAGGCGGGAATCTTCTTAAATCAATAATGACATGAATTAACAAGACATGTTATACTTGCGAGCTAAGCAGATAAAGTCCAGCCACACATGCCATTTACATAATTATTTACTTTATACATAGTATCCATTCATAAGGCCTTTCGTAGTTAGTTTTGCAGGACAATCGAATATTGCACTTAGCCTTTTGATTAGACCATTGTGCGCTATTTGTAGTTTATCTTCCTATTCCAACCACTCCAGATCCCCCAGGTAGCAGCAGCCTATCTAAGTCGCTACAGGCCTTCTGCAGCGACCCTGGTGATTGGAGAATTTGAGCCTGTTGATCTGCTACGCTTGTGTACTCCTTGTGCGCGTGCTGCGGTTTTTCTTCTGCCTCCATGCATCTTCTGCACAGTAGGCTGTCTGTAACAGCTATATTGTGTAGGTGTTTGTTTAACATACCTGTTATTACACTTAGGACCTTGCGGATGTTGTCCCTGTTTAGTGTTATGAGGCTGCGGGAGAATTTTTGAGAAATTGAAAAATTGAGAAAGAAGCGATATAATATATGCACAACTGCATCTTTTGTTTGCCTGCATCTTTCACAATCTTTCCATTCTGTGTGGTGTTATTTTTCTATTTTGGAGCGCAGCCAGGTCTTGATCTGTGCTTATGGTATCGGCATTATTATTGTTCCGGACCAAATACCGTCGTGTACGATCCCCTTCTGGCCAGTTCATCTGCTGCGTCGTTGCTCAAGGAGTTACTGTGCCCTTTGATCCACAGGAGTGCAGGGTAACGCCATTTGCGTCTGCAATGACTTAGGAGCGCGTCATGGCATTCCAATATAAGTATTATAATGTAGTATATTAAGTTGCTTTGTATTGCTTGCAATATCTGATATTATTTTTATATTCAGACCTCGGATGTCTATGGTTGCAACCGCCTGTGCTGCTCTGATTGCAATCTGCTTGGAAAATTGTATTGTGTTTATCAAGTGTTGTTGATATTCTTAGTATATTTAGGTAATTCGAGAAGACACCAGCTCCCGTACCTTTTTGGGTTTTGGAGCCGTCAGTGTAATATCCTAACTTCATTGATTCCAGAGCAATCTTGCGTTTCCGCTGTAAGCTGGATATTATATCTTCAGTCGAAGAGTGAACACAGGGAATTCTGCCGATAGGTGCCTCGGTGAGAGGTATTTCTTTTATTAGGGTTTTGTGCAGGATCGTGGAATGTCCTGTCTCCTTGTTTTGCTTCTATATGCCGTTCTTACCTTTAAGTCTTAGAGCGGCTGCTTGCGCTTCCTCCTGAATGATGAGGTCTAAAGATCTGAGATTCAGAAGGTACTCAAGTGATGTCGATGGAGTGGTTCTCATACAACTAGTGGCCGCTATGCTTACTAGGCGTTGCAGGCTTTGGAGTTTTGATCTTGCTGTTGATAGTTGTGTTCTGTGCCACCACACAAGTGATCTATAATATTTTGTGTAAGAGGGCCATATAACCGACGTGTAGAGCCAGTGTTATCTTTGGGTTGAGACCTCATCTACTACCAATGAGTCTCTTGCACTGATGGAATGCTATACAGGCCATTTTTATTTTGTTCTCGACATGACTCGCCCAGTTCAATTTATTGTCTAAGGTGATGAGTTTTGTTTATAAAGAGTTCTGGTAGTTGGAGCTCTTGTAAATTCTATAATGCACTTATTAAGTACTTTTATTGACAACGTTAGGCACTATGAATTCAATTATATGTTTTACTAGTAAATATTTACCATTATTTATTAAAACTATTAACTAAAATTCTTTGATTTCAAAACTACGACATTATTTTTTCCTTTAGTCTGACGTTTGGGCTAAGTTATATCATTTTACACCGTTAATTAACCACATTATTAGTTGCGATTTTCAAATGTTTTTGATCTAAGTAACTTATAACATTTTACACATGTACGAAACTTTTGTGGTTAATGGTATTAGTCTAATTGAATCATTATACACAAAATAAATAATCTTTTGTCTTTTACTTTTTGTGCTATAAATTAAGTTACATTCTTTTTCACCAACCAACAATACATAGTTTTTTTTGTGTATATTAATATGAGTCATCTTATATTGTTAATCACAAACTCAATCTGAACAACTTCAATCGTGTAAAAAGTAGTAACACGAGTCATACCTCTTGACACAATAAAAAAGTGAAAGAAGCCTCCGGTACACTTTGTTAAAAGTAGACATGTATCAATATACACGAAAGAAAACTCAAAATTGGTTCACAAAGCCTTACTTGTACCATTTGGCACAAAATTATTTTCTTTTCTATACGTCGTAGAAACATACCGATTAGATACAAAAATAGCTAATTTTTCAGAGATTCACATTATGTTATAAAGTCAATTTTGATCTAAGTCGAGTTAGATCCCTTTTCACTGGGGGTACAGAAATTTTTTCGATACCTGGAAAGGCTGCGACAGAAACCGTTGGATCTTCCGTGCGCGCGCGACGGTCAGCTTGTCGTCTTCAGACAGCTCGTCCATGCCCAGGATGGCGATGATGTCCTGCAGCGACTTGTAGTCCTGTGGGGAATTAGGATCAGTGTAGTTTCAAGTGCTAATTGACTAACGCCCGTATTCACAAACATTACTATGAAGTCTCACAGTGTGTGTGGACGCACAGGGTGCCACACGAACCAATCATAGGGCTTTATTCAACGCTGTGCGTTCGATTTACTGCTTCACTTAAGCAAGCATCTTTCGTGAATACGGGCGTAAGGGCTTTTTCAAATAAGACCTTATGAGGCTATAATACATATAAAGAATAACACTAAGTACATTGGAAGGAAGGGTTAAAAAAAACTATCATCATAAGTTAATAAGGCATGCAAACACGATTAAAGTCATGCTCAAAACGTCAACTTGAAAGGAGCATTAAAAGAAAGGCCTATTACAAAATATCGAATTGCCTTCCTAAGGTGGGAATTATACCACAAAATAGGTAAGTACTCACTTTGTTGCAAGAACAAGAAAAGTTGCGGGAAGCTACTGGATGCGGGAAGTGCATAACTGGTTTTTGTGGAAAGTTTCAATGACATGAGTACTTACAGCTTGACGTTTTGCCTGTTGCTACAGCCATGGTTACAAGCAGACTGGTTTGACATCCGTTCAGGCAAGCTTCACGATCTTCTAATATTTCTAATGCCCGTTTTCACCATCAATCCCTAATTTTTAAGTGACCCCTATGGTAACAAATAAAATGAATTTTCTTGTTATAGGAGTCACTTAAAAGGATTGATGGTGAAAACGGGCATTAGTCTCGTTTCTCCCAGTTAAAAATCAGCGTGCCATTTACCTGCAGAATCTTCTGCACCCCTCTTGCCATCCCGTAATGCTCATGCCCAATGATGTTGGGGTCCATGACTTGCGACGTAGAGTCCAGCGGGTCCACAGCTGGATACACGCCCAGTTCTGCAATGGCTCGGGACAGCACCGTGGTCGTGACCCCTTGAAGGGGTCTGTAGAGCGAGGCTGCGGCCGTTGCGTGGGGGCAGACATGCGAGCGATTCACTGACTCGTATGCTGCCCCACTAAGCGCCACCAGAGGGACCCGACTGGTTTTTAGTGGGTAGACCTTGCCCTTCAGGCGAAGAGAGCCCCACTTAACTCATTGGCTCCCCCGGGCTGGTGAGTATGCAGTTTCATGCATTTTCCAGTCGAAAAAAAAAAGCACCGTGGTCGTGAAGTGAGAAGTTCAATTCTGGCCAGCGTGTGGAGTGTAGTGCAAGCTCTCAAATCGTCATCTCAGCCACAGGACGTCCACTTCCGAACATAGCCAAATGCCTCTGGTAAATTAGGAGAGATTCGTGCTCCTATAGTGGAGACTTATTTAGTCCCTGATACCTGATGATGAGATGGGTACTTACAGCTTGACGTTTCGGCTGTTTTGCTACAGCCATGGTCACAAGCAGACTCTGGTTTGAAATCCGTTCAGGCGGCCTTGACTATCTTCATTTATTCTCTAGTCTCATTCCTCCCAGTTAAAATCAGCGTGCCATTTACCTGCAGAATCTTCTGCACTCCTCTCGCCACCCCGTAATGCTCATGCCCAATGATGTTGGGGTCCATGACTCGTGACGTGGAGTCCAGCGGGTCCACAGCTGGGTATACGCCCAGTTCTGCAATGGCTCGGGACAGCACCGTGGTGGCGTCCAAGTGAGCAAAGGTGGTGGCTGGTGCTGGGTCTGTTAGGTCGTCAGCTGGTACGTACACTGCCTGTGATACGGCAAAATGTTGTTTTTAGTTTAATTACTGTTTAATAATACTGCATTTTTTATGAATATTGTTAATATCATATTAAAATAATATTTATATCAACGACGAAGGTCAACCTTTATATTATGTTAAAAAAATGAGAATTATATTTGATACCAATTAAAAATGTATATTTTTTAATAATCACGAAAACAAAACAAATAGTGGGGGACAACGGAACTTTTTTGGTTTCGATGTCCACCACTGAGGGACAGAGCAACTCATTTCTTCTCAGTGTCGTCCACCAGTAGGGCCCAACGGGAAGATTTCAGTAGCGCTGTCCCCCACTGGTGGACATTGCAACTTTTTTTCTCGATGTCCACCAGTGGTGGACAAATAGTGGGGGACATCGGGAATAAACGCAAAATACAACATTAAGTATTTCGTGTTACAAAAGAAACGTTACAGCCGAAAAAGTGCGCTACTTTGAATTACTGGAGTAAGTAGCTTGTGTAGTTGTGGCGTGTGGTTCTGGCACTTTCAGATAAGTAGAAAATAGAGCCACCCTCACTCCTCCTCCTCACTTCTTCCCGTGGATGTCATGAAATACAATTAGAGACAAATATACGAACTCCAGGTTGCCCCAATTAAACTTGGCGGCGCACTGTACTGTAGCAGACGAGGTGAAGAAAATCGGCAAGACTTGGAGCAAGATCAAACGCGAAGCTCAAGATCGAACGCGATGGAGGACTATTGTGGATGTCCTCTGCCCCATCTAGGGGACATTTGACATTTAAATCAAGTAAGTCAAAGTTGCCCCAACCCGTCTGGCCGTGTGAGTAGTAAGTCTACATCATCCATTTGCCTCTGGTAAATTTTAGAGGGTCGTGCTACTGCAAACGAGACTATGACACGATGATGATGAAGGAACTCACCTGCACACTGGTGATGGAGCCGGTCTTGGTGGTGGTGATCCGCTCCTGCATGGTGCCCATGTCGGTAGCCAGAGTCGGCTGGTAGCCCACGGCCGACGGGATGCGGCCCAGCAACGCCGACACCTGAAGAACATCAGGTTATTTCAACTTTTTTCCACAATTTGGTTGTTTTTTCCACTTTTCTGTTGACTGGGGTAAAATGTGTAGGTACCTCACTTGGCGCGGTATCTCCCATATTATCACCAATAGAAGTCTCGTCTTTTCTAATAAACATCAATCAAACAAGTTTTTCATTACAAATCCGATAAAATAAAGCGTTTTATAGAATGGCGGCGGCAAGGGTTTATTTAGCAGCAGCTGCTCCTATGACCTTAGAATCTTGGGCCCAGAATGTGCAATGGGAAAGTGAGGTCTGTTGTCACCACATTTAGTCATAATCTTACTACTGTCTACTGCTACAGTCTGTCTTATAGCGATTGTCTTCCACGGGCAAACAGCTATCGACCATGCGTTATCCTACTGGTTAGTTCTAGGTATTGATAGAATCCGTCGGGACAGAACTGAGCTTTAGAACTAAACACACGCAATCGTACCACCCCTTCGTGTGGGAAAACTACAGAATCACCTCCAACGTACCTCCGAACCAGCTTGAGTGAAACGGAAGATGTTGTCCACAAACAGCAGCACGTCCTGTCCCTCTTTGTCCCGGAAATGCTCGGCGAGCGTTAGACCAGTTAGAGCGACACGTGCGCGAGCGCCGGGCGGCTCGTTCATTTGCCCGTACACTAGCGCCACCTGGGAAAGAAGAAAGGACAATGGAGATCAGCTCTACAAAGCTCTTAGGCGATTATCACACTGCACCGCGCTCCGCCGCGGTCCGCGTGGCGACATATAACGAATCCCGCGCGCAAACGCGTTGTCAGTGTGTTGTGCCGCGCGTGTTTTCTATACAAACTGAGGTACTTGCATATAATGATTAAATCTGTCGTCCCGCGTACCGCGGCGGAGCGCGGTTGGCGCGGTGCAGTGTGATAAGCGCCTTAGACAAGACAGTGGCAGAACGTGACAATTGTAATTTAGAAATCTCTTCGCTACGGCGTTTTTAAGTAGTTAATTACTTCGCTCCGTGAAGGGGGCTCGTTTGGCTGGCCTTCGGGGCTGGCCTTTGGGGCTCGTTTAGGGGGCGAGTGGTGTCCATCCCAGAATGTCGGGCTACCGATTTGAAGATGATAGTTGTAGTACAATTACTCATGAGCTATGGCCTATGACACCATCGGACAAGACATGTCAAAGTTCAGGACTCCCTGAAAAATAATCCTAGGTAAGTACACCAATGGGTGTGCTGTTGTTTATTCAAACCTTGGAGGTCTTGTAGTCGTCAGTGATGACTCCGCCGACCTTCATCTCGTTGTAAAGATCATTGCCCTCGCGCGTGCGCTCGCCCACTCCTGCGAATACCTGCAAATTCATAATTTTATGACTACCCACATAATGATTTGGCTACCTTTTGATATTGGAACATACAGTCGTGGTCAACTAATTAGGGACAGAAAGAATACTAAGCAATACTAAGTGTTTATATCCTATTATTGTGAGCTTCATTCAATATTACTGGCTGTTACTTTGTAAACATATTGACTATCAAGTACTCTATTTAGGGCTGATTTTTCAATCGTCGGATAACTTTTAACTGAAGAATAAGTTTGGCACATTGACAGTTTTAGTATGGGAAATATGTCAAAATGACAAGTTTATTCTTCAGATAAAAGTTATCTGACGATTGAAAAATCAGCCCTTAACAGAATACAATAACAACAAAAAAACTTACTAACTTAATAAAAAATCTTAATCAAATCACATGAATCGGTAATTATGGTACGGACGGTCTGGCCACCTAATTAGGGACGCTTAAGTTTTTCCTTCTACCTTAATTAAAAAAAATAAAAAGTAATAACTTTTATTCTGTTCATTTGTAATTTCGGCGTCAATTTGAAAAGCGATATTCTTTTCTTGCGAGTTAAACACTCATCAAATTATTAAAGGTAATGGGCTGAAAGAAAAGCAACAATGCGCTAAGTTATAATCAATCTTTATCAGTGTGGATGGCCATACCGGTAAATTGCAGATCATCTGAAATGTTCCAAAAACATAAATCTACGATGCAGTGGCTTATTTCAAAATCATAAAACCACAGAAAGTATGCCTAGAAGGAAGAGACCAATAAAAACAACCCCACAAGATGATCGCAGAATAGTCACTCTCGCAAAGAGAGACCCCTTTAAGGGTTTCGTTCTGATCAAGAGCGAGATTTTTGGACCAGAACCGACTGCTGGAGTATCTGCGAGGACCGTCGGAAGGCGACTGGTGGAGGCAAAGCTTGTAGGAAGAGTTCCTCGAAAAGTTCCACTACTGAAGATGGAACACAAAGAAGCAAGATTGGCGTTTGCAAGAAAGTATGGACATTAGGCTTTTGCTCAATGGATAAATGTGCTGTTTTCTGATGAGATTAAGATAAATCGTATTTCATCCGATGACAGACAATACGTGCGACGACATGTAAAGTCCGAAATGATACCAAAGTAAACGAAGAAGCAGGTGAAACATACAGGCGGCAATATAAAAATCTGGGGCTGTTTTTCTGGACATAGAGTGTAACCTATAAAAAGAACTGAAGTTAAACTTGAGCAATTCCAATACAAATAAATATTGGAGAAAACGATGCTATCGTATGCTGAAGAAGTCTTACCAGTCTCATGAACATTTCAACACGATAACGACCCAAAACATACCGCGTACACTGTTTAATCGTTCCTAGCGCAACAGTCAGTGACGGTACTAGATTGGCCCGAAAACAACTCAGACTTAAGCCCTATAGAGCTTATGGTATGAAACGAAGGAAAAAGTTGCAGCTCAACGTACTGGCACTAAAAATCAGCTTTTCGTGGCATTTAATGGTGTTTGGAATAATATTTCTTTAGAAACCTGTAATGATTTGATTGCATCCATGCCGCGCCGATGTCAAATGGTTATAACGCTCGAGCTCCTTTGAGAGTGGACGTGTTGTTGGTTAAATCCTCTTATAATTACTTAAAAATAGACCTTAGTGTAATAAAAATTAGCTCCAAATTTGACCAGTATCCCAAGTTGACTGTAATATTGAAGAATAAGTTAGTGTAGAAGTGCCACTTCAAAATGTACCGTTCGCCAAAGACAACCAACCCAGACAATAAAGCAGGCGAATCAAGCACTGTTACTACTCGAAGACGTAAGAATGATGACGACTTCTCGAAAATTTTCACTACTTTTACTACAGAGATACGTAGTACTTTGGATGACTGGAAGAGGGAAATTCAAGACGAAATATCCGGAATTAAAAGCAATCTGGATGATGTATTGAGAACTGATCTTGAGAAACTGCATGCATCGTTCGCTGAATTCAAATCTGAAATCAGTAGCATCCGTCAAGAATATAAAGAAATAAAGAAATCAGTACAATCCCTTGACCGCAAACATAGTGACACTCTGAAACAAATTAAGGTATTGGAAAATTCTGTACAGTTCAATAGCGACCAAAACGATATGGTCCAGAAAAAAATGGAGTCACTGACAATTAATAAAAAAGCAATCGAATCACTTGAATCTAAAGTAGACTTATTGTCTAATGAAAATAAACTATTGCAATTAGAAATTAATACAAATAATCAAAGGGAACGCTTACTGAACTTGGAAATCGTTGGAGTCCCGGAAGATAAGGGTGAGGACCTGAGCAGTATTATTTTATCCATATCTAAACATGCTGGTGTGTCGATTTCCTCTGACGATGTATTAGAGGTCAACCGTGTAACGCCAAAGCAAAAACAACCGGGTCGCTCGAGAAACATAATTGCTAAGCTGAAATCCCGTCTTTTGAAGGACAACATAATCTCAGGCATTAGAAAGAACCGAGTGACCACCAAAGACCTTGGAATGCGTGGCAGTGCGCGACCCGTCTATGTTAATGAGCATTTGACGTATTACAACAAAATCTTACTGAAGAAGTGCAAGGAAACGGCCAAACTTAAGCAGCTTCAATATGTATGGACAAAAAACGGAAGGATATATGTCAGGAGGAACGATACTGCACCGGCTCTTCAGATATCGCAGGAAAAAGACATTCTAAAATTAAGTTAAGGTTAAGGTTTGCTGTGTGCGTTATTGTTGTTTTTTTAAGTTATCTCTTACATATTCACTCAAACATTGTAAAAGCAATTCATTGGTTCCTTACTCGGTTTGTCGATTCTATATTTTATTATTCTTTGCCTACACATGAGCAATGCTCGTTAGTTCGAATGACTTGCAGTTTGAATGTACAAGAGACTCGCGCGATGAGTGTGCGACGAAGTGCTCATAGTATCTGTAGATGTAATGCATCGTGTGGTATTTTGATTTACTTTTTCTTTATCTATTATTTTGATCTAATTAAAATTCAATTAAATAATTTAGAAGATCTCGTATCTTATGTATTGGGCTGTGTCTTACTGAGTACCTATACGAATATCTATGAATTCATAATGGGATTAATTAATTATACCTCGAACATTATAATACTTAACTTTAAAACAAAACTTATGACGTCACGTCCGCGATATTATTTACATATTCGTATATTTTTGGTGTTATATTTCACAGCACAACAGTTAACAAAGCTCGCACCCTTTTTCGTTATATTGATTGTATTAGTTGAGTTTAGAAACGATCCACTGTGTTACCTCGGACTCGTAAAAAATATTTTCTACCCTTTATTACAAGAAAAAACCATAATATTTTTTATTAACAGCGGCCGAGTTGAGATATCGTCACATATTTTTTTACATAGGTCTAAATGCGTTTGCGTCTTAGTAATCAAACACAAATATTATTTATCTCTAAATATGAAGTGTAGGTGCGTATGTTTTTGTAATATTGTATTGCGGAGGAAGGTATGTTTGGAGACTGGTACAAATAAAACCGTTTATAGTATAATTTTGTCACTACGTTATGGAGCTTTAATGTTCTTTCAATTTAATACTTTTGGAGTCGTCTACGATAATGGCTAATAATAATAATTTGAATTTTTACTATCAGAATGTTCGTGGTCTCAGGACAAAATGTCTTGAGCTACGTTTAAGCATTCTGGGGAACGATTTTGATGTAATTATTTTGACAGAGTCGTGGCTACACAGTGGCATTTTTGATGGCGAGCTTTGTGATGATAGGTATGACGTGTTTAGGGCTGACCGAAACCTGCTTAGTAGGGGTAAAAGTACGGGCGGCGGGGTGGTAATATTAACACGACGTACACTTGGTGCTACGCGTCGTGACCTCGGTGAATGCGGTCCAACTGAAATGGGTACTTCTCATTTACACTCAAATTTGATGGTCACACAATAATAGTTCATAAACGGTATANCCTCGGATATTGACTTAATCAGACAAAAAATTTGCAGTGTTATTGAAATTTGTCACAGCGATAACTTTGTGTTACTGGGAGATTTTAATTTGCCGTTTCTTTCCTGGAATCCTGACGGATACCTAACTATGAGTGGGGGGTCTACTGATGTACAAGAAGCGAGTACCCTATTATTAGAATCACTCACATTTCACGGATTGAGACAGTATAACACTTTGAAAAACTACGCTGGTAATACGTTGGACCTTGCTTTTTCGAATCTACCTTTAAATATCTACCCCGCGTGTGTACCGCTGCTTAAAGAGGATCGTGCGCATCCATCATTCTGCCTTGAAGTTTTAGATTTATTAATTATTCCTTTGCGTGAAACGCTCGCTCCGCGGCGGAATTTCGGAAAGGCTGATTATGATAGTATTAATTCATATATTTTAGAGCAGGACTGGCAATCACTTTTGTGTATGGGCACTGTGGACGAGGCTGTTGACGCCATGTATAACATACTCAACTTTTGTGTACGTTCTCATGTGCCCTTTAGTTATAATACAGGGAGGCGAACATATCCTCAATGGTACACGCCGGCCTTAATAAAAATCATAAAAGAGAAGACTAAAGCTCATAGCCGTTGGAAAACATTTGGAAATATGTTGGATTACGATGAGTTCAAATTGCTTCGAAAAAGAGAACACCGTGTTCAAAAGAAATGTTTTGACAGATTTAAATTAAGCTGTGAAAATAGTATCAAAACACACCCTAAATTGTTCTGGACTTTTGTAAAAGCCACTCGAGGCGGGTCGGGCTACCCCAAAAAAATGTGTTTAGAGGGCGTAGAGTATACTGAAGGTGAGGGAATATGTAATGCGTTTAATTCTTTTTTCCATAGTGTATTTGGTGTACCTAGCAATAATTTAATACCTCCACTATCGGAGCCGTTGTGCATAGATACAGTTTCCAACGTGCAGATAAGCAGTTCAGCAGTTGAAAACATGTTGAAAACCTTGGACACGAAAAAGGGTGCTGGTAGTGATGGATTGCCTTCTCTGTTTTGGTCTCGGTGCGCTAAGTCACTTGCTCTTCCCTTGACACTCATATTTAACCGTTCCCTGCGTGAGGGAGTCTTTCCACACAAATGGAAATCGGCACTTATAGTCCCTATACACAAGAAGGGATCACGCACTGATATAAAAAATTATAGAGGCATTTCCATTTTAAACACTGCAGCAAAAATCCTTGAACGTGTGGTATATAACGTGATTTATTCTACGCTCTCACGTTCCATCCCGGAGCATCAACATGGTTTCATGCAAAGGCGGTCCACTACTACTAATTTGGCATGTTTTTCTACTTTCATCCTTGAGAATATGGATCGCGGTGGGCAGGTTGACGTGATCTACACTGATTTTGAAAAAGCGTTTGATCGTGTGGATCACGTGATCCTGCTCAGCAAGTTACAAACACTCGGAATCCATGGTGATTTGCTCCGGTGGACTAAATCTTATCTCTCCAATCGTTCACAGGCAGTTGTAATAGGCGGATATCGTTCGAATTTTGTAAACATACCTACCGGAGTCCCCCAGGGCTCTCATTTGGGACCACTTTTCTACAGCGCTTACCTGTATGACATAGGATCATGCATGCAACACACTAGCTATCTGATGTACGCTGACGACAAAAAGATTTTTCGTAAAGTTAACACAACACAAGACTGTATATTAATACAAAAGGACTTGGATCGTTTGCTTCAGTACTATAGGCAAAATAATATAACTGTCAATGCAGGTAAGTGTGAGTGTATAACATTTACGCGGAAACCAAAGCCGGTCACACACAGTTATCACTTCGATGGAGTAGAAATCAGTCGAAAACTAAATGTAAGGGATCTAGGCGTGTATTTCGATCATAAAATGATACTATCCGACCATATTGAATATGTTATCGGCAAAGCTTACAAAAATCTGGGTTTTGTTCTTCGCATCTGTAAGCCATTCTCAGATATCGATGCAATCAAAATGGTGTATTTTGCATACGTTAGAAGTGTCTTGGAATATGCTGGTTCCGTATGGTCTCCGCAGTACAAAGTTTACAAAAACCGTCTTGAAAGAATTCAAAAAATATTTATAAATCACCTCAACTTTCGCTGTCGTAATAGCATTAGTAGTTACACAGAAAGCTGTATTGAGCATAACCTCTTATCTCTGGAGCACAGGCGTGTTGTCCTGGACATGGCTTTGTTGTCCGATGTAGTGAATAGCAGGATTGACTGCCCGGACTTGGTCTCGATGATCACGTTTCGTACTCCGAAGTATCGCACCCGCAACGTATCTTTGTTGGATACTCCCCAGCACTATACAAATTACAATCGAAACTCAGTCTTGTCGCGACTTGTTAGTGCATTCAATAAACAATTTGCACACATCGACCTTTTTGCAAGTACTAAATTTACAGTTAAAAGGGACGTCATTAAGGCACTCAGAAACCATTGACTATTATTGACGCAATGAATTGCTTCTTTGTGAGTTTTTGTTATTTTTAATTATTATCATTTTTTTAACATCTTTTATTCATATTTTTTCCCAACAACAATGTACTTTTATAAAAAGGGAAACCTTTCATTGGCTATACTATCAGTCTAAATCTTATAACTAATATTTTCAATGTATCGCTGTTGGTTTCTATAAAATAAATAAATAAATAAATAAATAAATAAACAACAACACCAACCATATTGGTTAAAAAAATACGTTTGATGATTTTATTTTGTATTCTATATTTATTAATGAAAACTTTTTATGTAATAAACACTTAAATAATTTCCAATTTATTTACATTTACAGTGAAAGTGTTACGTGTCCCTAATTAGTTGTCCATCCCTAGGTCAATAAATGTGTAGGTGGCAATGATTTATTTATTTTAAAAATATTGATCGCAACTAGCTAGTTTCTTTTCTGGCCTTTAAATATTTAGAATACTAGCCAAATTACTTGTTATTAATAGGCACAAGCTACAAAGCCTCGTGAAGATTTTTTTTTCGGACTGAAGAGACGGTCTTGTGTTTTAGTCATATAACGTCCCTAATTAGTTGACCACGACTGTATATTTTGTTCTATTTCGTCAATATTTTTGTTAGTGACTAATTGATGTCTCTAACTACTAATGTAACTACTACATACTTATTTTACATTAGGAAAGAAAAGTTAACTTTGTCTCCAAATGTAAGCATAGGCCAAATCCCCCATTTATTTCTAGTAAATTATTTACCCGTGAAATTTCGCGTGAATGTCTTAAGAACCGACTAAAGGACAAAATAAGCCTCCCCAACCCGTCTGGCCAGGGGAATCTAAGATATCTATTTGCCTCTGGAGAGGATCGTGCTCCTGTTAATGATGATGATGATGATACTAACGGAGAAGCCTCCGTGCGCCTTGGCCACGTTGTTGATCAGCTCCATGATGAGCACCGTCTTGCCGACGCCGGCTCCGCCGAAGAGGCCGATCTTACCGCCTGTGGGGTTCAATTGGGAATTTAGGAACCTTAAAAATAAGGAAAGCTGGCCTCAATCTGATATTGGCTTAACAATAATTCTACTAGCTCCATACATTTATAGTTCCCGTTTTTTAACTACAACGGGAAAGCTGTTGTCCTGAATCTCATCTGATGGAAAGATATGATAGGCCGAAGCTTTTGCTTATGGTCTCTCATTGTGACAGTGAATCCAAACCAATACGCAAACGTCCTGTGGTCGAAGGACCTTTAAGATTATGGTTATTTACACATTTCGTCAATACGCTCAGCTTCAGTTTAGAAATCTGATTAGTTATCAAAACATCTCTTATCCGCTTTGGTGGAGGAAAAGGTCTTAATCCGGCTTTCTTATTTTTAGAGATGGCAACGTTGCTATGTAAGCGATATTGTCATTAAATGTTTCTTACTTTGTCTATTGAACCAGCAGCTAATCATTTTACCTACTGACACTCACCCAGGGTACGGAAACTTCCATACTACGATCAAACTTGCTTCCAAACAGCGACTTCAGTCGATAAATTCCAATACTTTTTTTTTTTATGGCTCTCGCGGATTGCGTTTAGCCACGACAGGGTTCTTGATTTTTGCGTTCAGTTTTGCCATAAGTTTTGCGGACATTGCGTTTAGACAGGGTGGGATTGGGTTAAAGTTAATTCTCTTTCTTTCTTTGCGTAGGCTATATCTCCTTAATTATTAACGTAATTAATTTAAACTACATACTACTACCGCACATCACATGTACATACAATTGTATGATTAGCGTGTACCAAATTGGAATATCCTATAAAGGCGGGCGCAAGCGCAGATGCGTGTGGCGGACGACTGGACGGGGCTTTGTGTACTATCTACGCACACAACGACAATGCGTACCCAACCGGTCTGCGATCGCGATCGAACGTCGAGTCTTTCGTCATCGTAGTGCGCACTCGCTAAAATAATATTTTGTATATCTGAAAGTGTTGTGAATGCTTAGGTATACTAAAACGTTTGTTTTTATTTGTATAGAGAACAATAGTGTCTAGACAAACCTAAAAAGGATTTAGGACGCTATTTGGATCAAATATGTAATTGCTCAATAATGAATAATAAATAAAGAAATAAATAAAATAAAATTAAAAGGTAGGGAAACGAATCAANCACCTCAACTTTCGCTGTCGTAATAGCATTAGTAGTTACACAGAAAGCTGTATTGAGCATAACCTCTTATCTCTGGAGCACAGGCGTGTTGTCCTGGACATGGCTTTGTTGTCCGATGTAGTGAATAGCAGGATTGACTGCCCGGACTTGGTCTCGATGATCACGTTTCGTACTCCGAAATATCGCACCCGCAACGTATCTTTGTTGGNAATATACATTACTATTTACAATTTTATATTATTATGGGTAATAAATTCGGATAGGATATTATAAACATCAATATTATTGGTATATAATAGGCAAGTGATGGATGTAGGAAAAGGAATTTTAATGGCTAAAAGAGAACTAATAAAAGAGGAACGATCATATAGGCAACAGTAAAAAAATATGTGATTTAAGTCTCCGACGCCAGAACCACAAATGCACGAATCATTATCAAGTATATGAATTTTAGCCAAGTGTGCTGGAGTGCACACGTGACCAAGTCGCATTCTAGTTAAAATGGTAGTAACTGTTTTGGAAAGATTCATTTTAACAAACCATGGTTTACAAAGGATGGATGGTTGAATGAGCTTGTAATGTTTCCCCTTAGATTGACTAGTGAACTCCCAATTCTCATCCCAGGCAGATTTGAGATAAGCTTTGGGAAGGGCTGCCGTTAAGTCATGGCAATAATTTGTGTACGGATGTATATCTCCACACTCAACCGCTTCATTGGCCAGCTTATCAGCTTTATCATTTCCTGGAATATTGGTATGACTAGGAATCCACGCAAAATTAATTAAATGACTGTTAAGACTACATTTGTGAAGTAATTTCCTGCATTCTGTAATAATAGGATAATTAGTATTGTTCTTAAATGGAAATTTATGTAATGCCTGCAAAGCACTTTTAGAGTCACAAAATATTACAGTTGTGTTTAATTTCATAAGGAGAGCATACTCTAAAGCCTTAAACAGTCCAAAACATTCTCCTGTAAAGACTGATGATTCTGGACGGAGTTTTATTTTCTGGACAATATGATATTGTTTATGCAACATGACCCGTTGGAGAGTGCTTAGATGCATCGCAATAGATATGATGCCAATCGCCCCAGTGTTCGTCTACGATCTGATTGAACTTAATGTTAGCATTGTAGTCATCCTTATGTATGTCTAGGTTGAAATGAATTGTCGGAGTAAGAATAAGGGATTCAAAATTTACAGAAAATATCGGAAGAAAGGAGGTTCTGTGGACTGGGGCTTGNAATGAGCTTGTAATGTTTCCCCTTAGATTGGCTAGTGAACTCCCAATTCTCATCCCAGGCAGATTTGAGATAAGCTTTGGGAAGGGCTGCCGTTAAGTCATGGCAATAATTTGTGTACGGATGTATATCTCCACACTCAACCGCTTCATTGGCCAGCTTATCAGCTTTATCATTTCCTGGAATATTGGTATGACTAGGAATCCACGCAAAATTAATTAAATGACTGTTAAGACTACATTAAATGTCAAAACAACAAATTTTGTGAAGTAATTTCCTGCATTCTGTAATAATAGGATAATTAGTATTGTTCTTAAATGGAAATTTATGTAATGCCTGCAAAGCACTTTTAGAGTCACAAAATTTACAGTTTTGTTTAATTTCATAAGGAGAGCATACTCTAAAGCCTTAAACAGCCCAAAACATTATCCTGTAAAGANAGTCACAAAATTTACAGTTTTGTTTAATTTCATAAGGAGAGCATACTCTAAAGCCTTAAACAGTCCAAAACATTCTCCTGTAAAGACTGATGATTCTGGAGGGAGTTTTATTTTCTGGACAATATGATATTGTTTATGGTATGCGCCAACGCCAACATGACCCGTTGGAGAGTGCTTAGATGCATCGCAATAGATATGATGCCAATCGCCCCAGTGTTCGTCTACGATCTGATTGAACTTAATGTTAGCATTGTAGTCATCCTTATGTATGTCTAGGTTGAAATGAATTGTCGGAGTAAGAATAAGGGATTCAACAGAAAATATCGGAAGAATCGCCGTGTGGTGACGGCAGAGTATACCTTGATTTTTTAGAATCCAGCAGAGATGTAAACAAACACTTTCATACACAATTACACTATAATCACTTACGTGTTCATAATATCATACACATTATTTAACAAGCCCATGAAACCAACTTTATTTTCACGTTTATACAAGTTTGAAATCAATCTTTGAAACAAATTATTTTAGCAAAATACGTGGATGATGAAAATTTGTGAGACTTGTCAAATTGACTTGACGTTTAAAATCATGTGTTATCTCCATATTGTCTATGACTTGTCTCTGACACATCAGTGCCGTAACCTGTGAGTCATAGACAATAATCTGTAAATATAATCGATATTATTTTAAGTATTCACTGATTCCGATTACTGATTAATTTTAAATAAAAAATATACGATACTTTGTTTAGTTTTCCAGCGATAACTTCGACAATATTGGAGATAACGTAAATTTATTTTTCTACTTTTAGTGTTTACTTTTTC